>NW_026047953.1:0-32559 GCF_023864345.2 Schistocerca serialis cubense
ATGTGACGTTGATAAAACGGGGAGCAACTGGCAGGAGTAACTATAACCTTCTTAAGGTAGCCAAATGTTCGTCACCAGGCGAAATACAAGGGAAAACACGAGGAGCACCTGGCAGAAATAACTGTGAAAGTCTTAAGTTCGACAAATAATGGCGTATTGCGTGTGCTGAAATGACGCAAGAAAGCTTGAAGATTTTACTGTGTTAAAACGGGGAGCAACTTGCAGGAGTAACTTTGACTCTCTTAAGGTAGCCAAATGCCTCGTCACCAGGCGGTAGAAATCGGCAAACTCGGGGAGCACCTAGCAGAAATAACTGTGAAAGTCTTAAGGTCGACAAATAGTGGTGTATCACATCTGGTGAACTGGCCAGAGAAAGCTTGAAGATGTGACTGTGATAAAACGGGTTGCAACTGTCAGGAGTAACTATGACTCTCTTAAGGTTGCCAAAAGATCGCCACCAGGCGAAAATACATCGGCAAACTCGAGCAGCACCTCAAGAAATAACTGAAAAGTGTTTAAGGTGGACAAATAATGGCGTATCGCTTCTGGCGAACTGGCCAGATAATGCTTGAAGATGCGACTATGGTAAAATGGGGAGCAATTGGTAGGAGTAACTATGACTCTCTTAAGGTAGCCAAATGCCTCGTCATCAGCGGAACAAATCGGCAAACTCGACGAGCACCTGGCAGGAGTATCTGTGAAAGTCTTAAGGGCGACTAATAATGGTTACAACTCCTGGTGAACTGGCCAGAGAAAGCTTGAAGACGTGAATGTTATATAACAGGGTGCAACTGGCAGGAGTAACTATGACACTCTTAAGGTAGCCAAATGCTCGTCACCAGGGGAAAATACATGGGCAAACTCAAGGACCGCCTGGCAGAAGTAACTGTGAAAGTCTTAAGCTCGTCAAATAATGGCGTATCCCTTCTGGTGAACTGGCCAGATAACTTGAAGATGCAACTATGGTAAAACGGGGAGCAATGGGTAGGAGTAACTATGACTCTCTTAAGGTAGCCAAATGCCTCGTCACCAGGCGGATTAAATCGGCAAACTCGAGGAGCACCTAGCAGAAATAACTGTGAAAGTCTTAAGGTCGACTAATAATGGTGTATAACTCCTGGTGAACTGGCCAGAGAAAGCTTGAAGATGTGACGTTGATAAACGGGGAGCAACTGGCAGGAGTAACTATAACCTTCTTAAGGTAGCCAAATGTTCGTCACCAGGCGAAATACAAGGAAAACACGAGGAGCACCTGGCAGAAATAACTGTGAAAGTCTTAAGTTCGACAAATAATGGCGTATTGCGTGTGCTGAAATGACGCAAGAAAGCTTGAAGATTTTACTGTGTTAAAACGGGGAGCAACTTGCAGGAGTAACTTTGACTCTCTTAAGGTAGCCAAATGCCTCGTCACCAGGCGGTAGAAATCGGCAAACTCGGGGAGCACCTAGCAGAAATAACTGTGAAAGTCTTAAGGTCGACAAATAGTGGTGTATCACATCTGGTGAACTGGCCAGAGAAAGCTTGAAGATGTGACTGTGATAAAACGGGTTGCAACTGTCAGGAGTAACTATGACTCTCTTAAGGTTGCCAAAAGATCGCCACCAGGCGAAATACATCGGCAAACTCGAGCAGCACCTCAAGAAATAACTGAAAAGTGTTTAAGGTGGACAAATAATGGCGTATCGCTTCTGGCGAACTGGCCAGATAATGCTTGAAGATGCGACTATGGTAAAATGGGGGAGCACCTTGGTAGGAGTAACTATGACTCTCTTAAGGTAGCCAAATGCCTCGTCATCAGGCGGAACAAATCGGCAAACTCGACGAGCACCTGGCAGGAGTATCTGTGAAAGTCTTAAGGGCGACTAATAATGGTTACAACTCCTGGTGAACTGGCCAGAGAAAGCTTGAAGACGTGAATGTTATATAACAGGGGTGCAACTTGGCAGGAGTAACTATGACACTCTTAAGGTAGCCAAATGCTCGTCACCAGGGGAAATACATGGGCAAACTCAAGGACCGCCTGGCAGAAGTAACTGTGAAAGTCTTAAGCTCGTCAAATAATGGCGTATCCCTTCTGGTGAACTGGCCAGATAACTTGAAGATGCAACTATGGTAAAACGGGGAGCAATGGGTAGGAGTAACTATGACTCTCTTAAGGTAGCCAAATGCCTCGTCACCAGGCGGATTAAATCGGCAAACTCGAGGAGCACCTAGCAGAAATAACTGTGAAAGTCTTAAGGTCGACTAATAATGGTGTATAACTCCTGGTGAACTGGCCAGAGAAAGCTTGAAGATGTGACGTTGATAAAACGGGGAGCAACTGGCAGGAGTAACTATAACCTTCTTAAGGTAGCCAAATGTTCGTCACCAGGCGAAATACAAGGGAAAACACGAGGAGCACCTGGCAGAAATAACTGTGAAAGTCTTAAGTTCGACAAATAATGGCGTATTGCGTGTGCTGAAATGACGCAAGAAAGCTTGAAGATTTTACTGTGTTAAAACGGGGAGCAACTTGCAGGAGTAACTTTGACTCTCTTAAGGTAGCCAAATGCCTCGTCACCAGGCGGTAGAAATCGGCAAACTCGGGGAGCACCTAGCAGAAATAACTGTGAAAGTCTTAAGGTCGACAAATAGTGGTGTATCACATCTGGTGAACTGGCCAGAGAAAGCTTGAAGATGTGACTGTGATAAAACGGGTTGCAACTGTCAGGAGTAACTATGACTCTCTTAAGGTTGCCAAAAGATCGCCACCAGGCGAAATACATCGGCAAACTCGAGCAGCACCTCAAGAAATAACTGAAAAGTGTTTAAGGTGGACAAATAATGGCGTATCGCTTCTGGCGAACTGGCCAGATAATGCTTGAAGATGCGACTATGGTAAAATGGGGAGCAATTGGTAGGAGTAACTATGACTCTCTTAAGGTAGCCAAATGCCTCGTCATCAGGCGGAACAAATCGGCAAACTCGACGAGCACCTGGCAGGAGTATCTGTGAAAGTCTTAAGGGCGACTAATAATGGTTACAACTCCTGGTGAACTGGCCAGAGAAAGCTTGAAGACGTGAATGTTATATAACAGGGTGCAACTGGCAGGAGTAACTATGACACTCTTAAGGTAGCCAAATGCTCGTCACCAGGGGAAATACATGGGCAAACTCAAGGACCGCCTGGCAGAAGTAACTGTGAAAGTCTTAAGCTCGTCAAATAATGGCGTATCCCTTCTGGTGAACTGGCCAGATAACTTGAAGATGCAACTATGGTAAAACGGGGAGCAATGGGTAGGAGTAACTATGACTCTCTTAAGGTAGCCAAATGCCTCGTCACCAGGCGGATTAAATCGGCAAACTCGAGGAGCACCTAGCAGAAATAACTGTGAAAGTCTTAAGGTCGACTAATAATGGTGTATAACTCCTGGTGAACTGGCCAGAGAAAGCTTGAAGATGTGACGTTGATAAAACGGGGAGCAACTGGCAGGAGTAACTATAACCTTCTTAAGGTAGCCAAATGTTCGTCACCAGGCGAAATACAAGGGAAAACACGAGGAGCACCTGGCAGAAATAACTGTGAAAGTCTTAAGTTCGACAAATAATGGCGTATTGCGTGTGCTGAAATGACGCAAGAAAGCTTGAAGATTTTACTGTGTTAAAACGGGGAGCAACTTGCAGGAGTAACTTTGACTCTCTTAAGGTAGCCAAATGCCTCGTCACCAGGCGGTAGAAATCGGCAAACTCGGGGAGCACCTAGCAGAAATAACTGTGAAAGTCTTAAGGTCGACAAATAGTGGTGTATCACATCTGGTGAACTGGCCAGAGAAAGCTTGAAGATGTGACTGTGATAAAACGGGTTGCAACTGTCAGGAGTAACTATGACTCTCTTAAGGTTGCCAAAAGATCGCCACCAGGCGAAATACATCGGCAAACTCGAGCAGCACCTCAAGAAATAACTGAAAAGTGTTTAAGGTGGACAAATAATGGCGTATCGCTTCTGGCGAACTGGCCAGATAATGCTTGAAGATGCGACTATGGTAAAATGGGGAGCAATTGGTAGGAGTAACTATGACTCTCTTAAGGTAGCCAAATGCCTCGTCATCAGGCGGAACAAATCGGCAAACTCGACGAGCACCTGGCAGGAGTATCTGTGAAAGTCTTAAGGGCGACTAATAATGGTTACAACTCCTGGTGAACTGGCCAGAGAAAGCTTGAAGACGTGAATGTTATATAACAGGGTGCAACTGGCAGGAGTAACTATGACACTCTTAAGGTAGCCAAATGCTCGTCACCAGGGGAAATACATGGGCAAACTCAAGGACCGCCTGGCAGAAGTAACTGTGAAAGTCTTAAGCTCGTCAAATAATGGCGTATCCCTTCTGGTGAACTGGCCAGATAACTTGAAGATGCAACTATGGTAAAACGGGGAGCAATGGGTAGGAGTAACTATGACTCTCTTAAGGTAGCCAAATGCCTCGTCACCAGGCGGATTAAATCGGCAAACTCGAGGAGCACCTAGCAGAAATAACTGTGAAAGTCTTAAGGTCGACTAATAATGGTGTATAACTCCTGGTGAACTGGCCAGAGAAAGCTTGAAGATGTGACGTTGATAAAACGGGGAGCAACTGGCAGGAGTAACTATAACCTTCTTAAGGTAGCCAAATGTTCGTCACCAGGCGAAATACAAGGGAAAACACGAGGAGCACCTGGCAGAAATAACTGTGAAAGTCTTAAGTTCGACAAATAATGGCGTATTGCGTGTGCTGAAATGACGCAAGAAAGCTTGAAGATTTTACTGTGTTAAAACGGGGAGCAACTTGCAGGAGTAACTTTGACTCTCTTAAGGTAGCCAAATGCCTCGTCACCAGGCGGTAGAAATCGGCAAACTCGGGGAGCACCTAGCAGAAATAACTGTGAAAGTCTTAAGGTCGACAAATAGTGGTGTATCACATCTGGTGAACTGGCCAGAGAAAGCTTGAAGATGTGACTGTGATAAAACGGGTTGCAACTGTCAGGAGTAACTATGACTCTCTTAAGGTTGCCAAAAGATCGCCACCAGGCGAAATACATCGGCAAACTCGAGCAGCACCTCAAGAAATAACTGAAAAGTGTTTAAGGTGGACAAATAATGGCGTATCGCTTCTGGCGAACTGGCCAGATAATGCTTGAAGATGCGACTATGGTAAAATGGGGAGCAATTGGTAGGAGTAACTATGACTCTCTTAAGGTAGCCAAATGCCTCGTCATCAGGCGGAACAAATCGGCAAACTCGACGAGCACCTGGCAGGAGTATCTGTGAAAGTCTTAAGGGCGACTAATAATGGTTACAACTCCTGGTGAACTGGCCAGAGAAAGCTTGAAGACGTGAATGTTATATAACAGGGTGCAACTGGCAGGAGTAACTATGACACTCTTAAGGTAGCCAAATGCTCGTCACCAGGGGAAATACATGGGCAAACTCAAGGACCGCCTGGCAGAAGTAACTGTGAAAGTCTTAAGCTCGTCAAATAATGGCGTATCCCTTCTGGTGAACTGGCCAGATAACTTGAAGATGCAACTATGGTAAAACGGGGAGCAATGGGTAGGAGTAACTATGACTCTCTTAAGGTAGCCAAATGCCTCGTCACCAGGCGGATTAAATCGGCAAACTCGAGGAGCACCTAGCAGAAATAACTGTGAAAGTCTTAAGGTCGACTAATAATGGTGTATAACTCCTGGTGAACTGGCCAGAGAAAGCTTGAAGATGTGACGTTGATAAAACGGGGAGCAACTGGCAGGAGTAACTATAACCTTCTTAAGGTAGCCAAATGTTCGTCACCAGGCGAAATACAAGGGAAAACACGAGGAGCACCTGGCAGAAATAACTGTGAAAGTCTTAAGTTCGACAAATAATGGCGTATTGCGTGTGCTGAAATGACGCAAGAAAGCTTGAAGATTTTACTGTGTTAAAACGGGGAGCAACTTGCAGGAGTAACTTTGACTCTCTTAAGGTAGCCAAATGCCTCGTCACCAGGCGGTAGAAATCGGCAAACTCGGGGAGCACCTAGCAGAAATAACTGTGAAAGTCTTAAGGTCGACAAATAGTGGTGTATCACATCTGGTGAACTGGCCAGAGAAAGCTTGAAGATGTGACTGTGATAAAACGGGTTGCAACTGTCAGGAGTAACTATGACTCTCTTAAGGTTGCCAAAAGATCGCCACCAGGCGAAATACATCGGCAAACTCGAGCAGCACCTCAAGAAATAACTGAAAAGTGTTTAAGGTGGACAAATAATGGCGTATCGCTTCTGGCGAACTGGCCAGATAATGCTTGAAGATGCGACTATGGTAAAATGGGGAGCAATTGGTAGGAGTAACTATGACTCTCTTAAGGTAGCCAAATGCCTCGTCATCAGGCGGAACAAATCGGCAAACTCGACGAGCACCTGGCAGGAGTATCTGTGAAAGTCTTAAGGGCGACTAATAATGGTTACAACTCCTGGTGAACTGGCCAGAGAAAGCTTGAAGACGTGAATGTTATATAACAGGGTGCAACTGGCAGGAGTAACTATGACACTCTTAAGGTAGCCAAATGCTCGTCACCAGGGGAAATACATGGGCAAACTCAAGGACCGCCTGGCAGAAGTAACTGTGAAAGTCTTAAGCTCGTCAAATAATGGCGTATCCCTTCTGGTGAACTGGCCAGATAACTTGAAGATGCAACTATGGTAAAACGGGGAGCAATGGGTAGGAGTAACTATGACTCTCTTAAGGTAGCCAAATGCCTCGTCACCAGGCGGATTAAATCGGCAAACTCGAGGAGCACCTAGCAGAAATAACTGTGAAAGTCTTAAGGTCGACTAATAATGGTGTATAACTCCTGGTGAACTGGCCAGAGAAAGCTTGAAGATGTGACGTTGATAAAACGGGGAGCAACTGGCAGGAGTAACTATAACCTTCTTAAGGTAGCCAAATGTTCGTCACCAGGCGAAATACAAGGGAAAACACGAGGAGCACCTGGCAGAAATAACTGTGAAAGTCTTAAGTTCGACAAATAATGGCGTATTGCGTGTGCTGAAATGACGCAAGAAAGCTTGAAGATTTTACTGTGTTAAAACGGGGAGCAACTTGCAGGAGTAACTTTGACTCTCTTAAGGTAGCCAAATGCCTCGTCACCAGGCGGTAGAAATCGGCAAACTCGGGGAGCACCTAGCAGAAATAACTGTGAAAGTCTTAAGGTCGACAAATAGTGGTGTATCACATCTGGTGAACTGGCCAGAGAAAGCTTGAAGATGTGACTGTGATAAAACGGGTTGCAACTGTCAGGAGTAACTATGACTCTCTTAAGGTTGCCAAAAGATCGCCACCAGGCGAAATACATCGGCAAACTCGAGCAGCACCTCAAGAAATAACTGAAAAGTGTTTAAGGTGGACAAATAATGGCGTATCGCTTCTGGCGAACTGGCCAGATAATGCTTGAAGATGCGACTATGGTAAAATGGGGAGCAATTGGTAGGAGTAACTATGACTCTCTTAAGGTAGCCAAATGCCTCGTCATCAGGCGGAACAAATCGGCAAACTCGACGAGCACCTGGCAGGAGTATCTGTGAAAGTCTTAAGGGCGACTAATAATGGTTACAACTCCTGGTGAACTGGCCAGAGAAAGCTTGAAGACGTGAATGTTATATAACAGGGTGCAACTGGCAGGAGTAACTATGACACTCTTAAGGTAGCCAAATGCTCGTCACCAGGGGAAATACATGGGCAAACTCAAGGACCGCCTGGCAGAAGTAACTGTGAAAGTCTTAAGCTCGTCAAATAATGGCGTATCCCTTCTGGTGAACTGGCCAGATAACTTGAAGATGCAACTATGGTAAAACGGGGAGCAATGGGTAGGAGTAACTATGACTCTCTTAAGGTAGCCAAATGCCTCGTCACCAGGCGGATTAAATCGGCAAACTCGAGGAGCACCTAGCAGAAATAACTGTGAAAGTCTTAAGGTCGACTAATAATGGTGTATAACTCCTGGTGAACTGGCCAGAGAAAGCTTGAAGATGTGACGTTGATAAAACGGGGAGCAACTGGCAGGAGTAACTATAACCTTCTTAAGGTAGCCAAATGTTCGTCACCAGGCGAAATACAAGGGAAAACACGAGGAGCACCTGGCAGAAATAACTGTGAAAGTCTTAAGTTCGACAAATAATGGCGTATTGCGTGTGCTGAAATGACGCAAGAAAGCTTGAAGATTTTACTGTGTTAAAACGGGGAGCAACTTGCAGGAGTAACTTTGACTCTCTTAAGGTAGCCAAATGCCTCGTCACCAGGCGGTAGAAATCGGCAAACTCGGGGAGCACCTAGCAGAAATAACTGTGAAAGTCTTAAGGTCGACAAATAGTGGTGTATCACATCTGGTGAACTGGCCAGAGAAAGCTTGAAGATGTGACTGTGATAAAACGGGTTGCAACTGTCAGGAGTAACTATGACTCTCTTAAGGTTGCCAAAAGATCGCCACCAGGCGAAATACATCGGCAAACTCGAGCAGCACCTCAAGAAATAACTGAAAAGTGTTTAAGGTGGACAAATAATGGCGTATCGCTTCTGGCGAACTGGCCAGATAATGCTTGAAGATGCGACTATGGTAAAATGGGGAGCAATTGGTAGGAGTAACTATGACTCTCTTAAGGTAGCCAAATGCCTCGTCATCAGGCGGAACAAATCGGCAAACTCGACGAGCACCTGGCAGGAGTATCTGTGAAAGTCTTAAGGGCGACTAATAATGGTTACAACTCCTGGTGAACTGGCCAGAGAAAGCTTGAAGACGTGAATGTTATATAACAGGGTGCAACTGGCAGGAGTAACTATGACACTCTTAAGGTAGCCAAATGCTCGTCACCAGGGGAAATACATGGGCAAACTCAAGGACCGCCTGGCAGAAGTAACTGTGAAAGTCTTAAGCTCGTCAAATAATGGCGTATCCCTTCTGGTGAACTGGCCAGATAACTTGAAGATGCAACTATGGTAAAACGGGGAGCAATGGGTAGGAGTAACTATGACTCTCTTAAGGTAGCCAAATGCCTCGTCACCAGGCGGATTAAATCGGCAAACTCGAGGAGCACCTAGCAGAAATAACTGTGAAAGTCTTAAGGTCGACTAATAATGGTGTATAACTCCTGGTGAACTGGCCAGAGAAAGCTTGAAGATGTGACGTTGATAAAACGGGGAGCAACTGGCAGGAGTAACTATAACCTTCTTAAGGTAGCCAAATGTTCGTCACCAGGCGAAATACAAGGGAAAACACGAGGAGCACCTGGCAGAAATAACTGTGAAAGTCTTAAGTTCGACAAATAATGGCGTATTGCGTGTGCTGAAATGACGCAAGAAAGCTTGAAGATTTTACTGTGTTAAAACGGGGAGCAACTTGCAGGAGTAACTTTGACTCTCTTAAGGTAGCCAAATGCCTCGTCACCAGGCGGTAGAAATCGGCAAACTCGGGGAGCACCTAGCAGAAATAACTGTGAAAGTCTTAAGGTCGACAAATAGTGGTGTATCACATCTGGTGAACTGGCCAGAGAAAGCTTGAAGATGTGACTGTGATAAAACGGGTTGCAACTGTCAGGAGTAACTATGACTCTCTTAAGGTTGCCAAAAGATCGCCACCAGGCGAAATACATCGGCAAACTCGAGCAGCACCTCAAGAAATAACTGAAAAGTGTTTAAGGTGGACAAATAATGGCGTATCGCTTCTGGCGAACTGGCCAGATAATGCTTGAAGATGCGACTATGGTAAAATGGGGAGCAATTGGTAGGAGTAACTATGACTCTCTTAAGGTAGCCAAATGCCTCGTCATCAGGCGGAACAAATCGGCAAACTCGACGAGCACCTGGCAGGAGTATCTGTGAAAGTCTTAAGGGCGACTAATAATGGTTACAACTCCTGGTGAACTGGCCAGAGAAAGCTTGAAGACGTGAATGTTATATAACAGGGTGCAACTGGCAGGAGTAACTATGACACTCTTAAGGTAGCCAAATGCTCGTCACCAGGGGAAATACATGGGCAAACTCAAGGACCGCCTGGCAGAAGTAACTGTGAAAGTCTTAAGCTCGTCAAATAATGGCGTATCCCTTCTGGTGAACTGGCCAGATAACTTGAAGATGCAACTATGGTAAAACGGGGAGCAATGGGTAGGAGTAACTATGACTCTCTTAAGGTAGCCAAATGCCTCGTCACCAGGCGGATTAAATCGGCAAACTCGAGGAGCACCTAGCAGAAATAACTGTGAAAGTCTTAAGGTCGACTAATAATGGTGTATAACTCCTGGTGAACTGGCCAGAGAAAGCTTGAAGATGTGACGTTGATAAAACGGGGAGCAACTGGCAGGAGTAACTATAACCTTCTTAAGGTAGCCAAATGTTCGTCACCAGGCGAAATACAAGGGAAAACACGAGGAGCACCTGGCAGAAATAACTGTGAAAGTCTTAAGTTCGACAAATAATGGCGTATTGCGTGTGCTGAAATGACGCAAGAAAGCTTGAAGATTTTACTGTGTTAAAACGGGGAGCAACTTGCAGGAGTAACTTTGACTCTCTTAAGGTAGCCAAATGCCTCGTCACCAGGCGGTAGAAATCGGCAAACTCGGGGAGCACCTAGCAGAAATAACTGTGAAAGTCTTAAGGTCGACAAATAGTGGTGTATCACATCTGGTGAACTGGCCAGAGAAAGCTTGAAGATGTGACTGTGATAAAACGGGTTGCAACTGTCAGGAGTAACTATGACTCTCTTAAGGTTGCCAAAAGATCGCCACCAGGCGAAATACATCGGCAAACTCGAGCAGCACCTCAAGAAATAACTGAAAAGTGTTTAAGGTGGACAAATAATGGCGTATCGCTTCTGGCGAACTGGCCAGATAATGCTTGAAGATGCGACTATGGTAAAATGGGGAGCAATTGGTAGGAGTAACTATGACTCTCTTAAGGTAGCCAAATGCCTCGTCATCAGGCGGAACAAATCGGCAAACTCGACGAGCACCTGGCAGGAGTATCTGTGAAAGTCTTAAGGGCGACTAATAATGGTTACAACTCCTGGTGAACTGGCCAGAGAAAGCTTGAAGACGTGAATGTTATATAACAGGGTGCAACTGGCAGGAGTAACTATGACACTCTTAAGGTAGCCAAATGCTCGTCACCAGGGGAAATACATGGGCAAACTCAAGGACCGCCTGGCAGAAGTAACTGTGAAAGTCTTAAGCTCGTCAAATAATGGCGTATCCCTTCTGGTGAACTGGCCAGATAACTTGAAGATGCAACTATGGTAAAACGGGGAGCAATGGGTAGGAGTAACTATGACTCTCTTAAGGTAGCCAAATGCCTCGTCACCAGGCGGATTAAATCGGCAAACTCGAGGAGCACCTAGCAGAAATAACTGTGAAAGTCTTAAGGTCGACTAATAATGGTGTATAACTCCTGGTGAACTGGCCAGAGAAAGCTTGAAGATGTGACGTTGATAAAACGGGGAGCAACTGGCAGGAGTAACTATAACCTTCTTAAGGTAGCCAAATGTTCGTCACCAGGCGAAATACAAGGGAAAACACGAGGAGCACCTGGCAGAAATAACTGTGAAAGTCTTAAGTTCGACAAATAATGGCGTATTGCGTGTGCTGAAATGACGCAAGAAAGCTTGAAGATTTTACTGTGTTAAAACGGGGAGCAACTTGCAGGAGTAACTTTGACTCTCTTAAGGTAGCCAAATGCCTCGTCACCAGGCGGTAGAAATCGGCAAACTCGGGGAGCACCTAGCAGAAATAACTGTGAAAGTCTTAAGGTCGACAAATAGTGGTGTATCACATCTGGTGAACTGGCCAGAGAAAGCTTGAAGATGTGACTGTGATAAAACGGGTTGCAACTGTCAGGAGTAACTATGACTCTCTTAAGGTTGCCAAAAGATCGCCACCAGGCGAAATACATCGGCAAACTCGAGCAGCACCTCAAGAAATAACTGAAAAGTGTTTAAGGTGGACAAATAATGGCGTATCGCTTCTGGCGAACTGGCCAGATAATGCTTGAAGATGCGACTATGGTAAAATGGGGAGCAATTGGTAGGAGTAACTATGACTCTCTTAAGGTAGCCAAATGCCTCGTCATCAGGCGGAACAAATCGGCAAACTCGACGAGCACCTGGCAGGAGTATCTGTGAAAGTCTTAAGGGCGACTAATAATGGTTACAACTCCTGGTGAACTGGCCAGAGAAAGCTTGAAGACGTGAATGTTATATAACAGGGTGCAACTGGCAGGAGTAACTATGACACTCTTAAGGTAGCCAAATGCTCGTCACCAGGGGAAATACATGGGCAAACTCAAGGACCGCCTGGCAGAAGTAACTGTGAAAGTCTTAAGCTCGTCAAATAATGGCGTATCCCTTCTGGTGAACTGGCCAGATAACTTGAAGATGCAACTATGGTAAAACGGGGAGCAATGGGTAGGAGTAACTATGACTCTCTTAAGGTAGCCAAATGCCTCGTCACCAGGCGGATTAAATCGGCAAACTCGAGGAGCACCTAGCAGAAATAACTGTGAAAGTCTTAAGGTCGACTAATAATGGTGTATAACTCCTGGTGAACTGGCCAGAGAAAGCTTGAAGATGTGACGTTGATAAAACGGGGAGCAACTGGCAGGAGTAACTATAACCTTCTTAAGGTAGCCAAATGTTCGTCACCAGGCGAAATACAAGGGAAAACACGAGGAGCACCTGGCAGAAATAACTGTGAAAGTCTTAAGTTCGACAAATAATGGCGTATTGCGTGTGCTGAAATGACGCAAGAAAGCTTGAAGATTTTACTGTGTTAAAACGGGGAGCAACTTGCAGGAGTAACTTTGACTCTCTTAAGGTAGCCAAATGCCTCGTCACCAGGCGGTAGAAATCGGCAAACTCGGGGAGCACCTAGCAGAAATAACTGTGAAAGTCTTAAGGTCGACAAATAGTGGTGTATCACATCTGGTGAACTGGCCAGAGAAAGCTTGAAGATGTGACTGTGATAAAACGGGTTGCAACTGTCAGGAGTAACTATGACTCTCTTAAGGTTGCCAAAAGATCGCCACCAGGCGAAATACATCGGCAAACTCGAGCAGCACCTCAAGAAATAACTGAAAAGTGTTTAAGGTGGACAAATAATGGCGTATCGCTTCTGGCGAACTGGCCAGATAATGCTTGAAGATGCGACTATGGTAAAATGGGGAGCAATTGGTAGGAGTAACTATGACTCTCTTAAGGTAGCCAAATGCCTCGTCATCAGGCGGAACAAATCGGCAAACTCGACGAGCACCTGGCAGGAGTATCTGTGAAAGTCTTAAGGGCGACTAATAATGGTTACAACTCCTGGTGAACTGGCCAGAGAAAGCTTGAAGACGTGAATGTTATATAACAGGGTGCAACTGGCAGGAGTAACTATGACACTCTTAAGGTAGCCAAATGCTCGTCACCAGGGGAAATACATGGGCAAACTCAAGGACCGCCTGGCAGAAGTAACTGTGAAAGTCTTAAGCTCGTCAAATAATGGCGTATCCCTTCTGGTGAACTGGCCAGATAACTTGAAGATGCAACTATGGTAAAACGGGGAGCAATGGGCAGGAGTAACTATGACTCTCTTAAGGTAGCCAAATGCCTCGTCACCAGGCGGATTAAATCGGCAAACTCGAGGAGCACCTAGCAGAAATAACTGTGAAAGTCTTAAGGTCGACTAATAATGGTGTATAACTCCTGGTGAACTGGCCAGAGAAAGCTTGAAGATGTGACGTTGATAAAACGGGGAGCAACTGGCAGGAGTAACTATAACCTTCTTAAGGTAGCCAAATGTTCGTCACCAGGCGAAATACAAGGGAAAACACGAGGAGCACCTGGCAGAAATAACTGTGAAAGTCTTAAGTTCGACAAATAATGGCGTATTGCGTGTGCTGAAATGACGCAAGAAAGCTTGAAGATTTTACTGTGTTAAAACGGGGAGCAACTTGCAGGAGTAACTTTGACTCTCTTAAGGTAGCCAAATGCCTCGTCACCAGGCGGTAGAAATCGGCAAACTCGGGGAGCACCTAGCAGAAATAACTGTGAAAGTCTTAAGGTCGACAAATAGTGGTGTATCACATCTGGTGAACTGGCCAGAGAAAGCTTGAAGATGTGACTGTGATAAAACGGGTTGCAACTGTCAGGAGTAACTATGACTCTCTTAAGGTTGCCAAAAGATCGCCACCAGGCGAAATACATCGGCAAACTCGAGCAGCACCTCAAGAAATAACTGAAAAGTGTTTAAGGTGGACAAATAATGGCGTATCGCTTCTGGCGAACTGGCCAGATAATGCTTGAAGATGCGACTATGGTAAAATGGGGAGCAATTGGTAGGAGTAACTATGACTCTCTTAAGGTAGCCAAATGCCTCGTCATCAGGCGGAACAAATCGGCAAACTCGACGAGCACCTGGCAGGAGTATCTGTGAAAGTCTTAAGGGCGACTAATAATGGTTACAACTCCTGGTGAACTGGCCAGAGAAAGCTTGAAGACGTGAATGTTATATAACAGGGTGCAACTGGCAGGAGTAACTATGACACTCTTAAGGTAGCCAAATGCTCGTCACCAGGGGAAATACATGGGCAAACTCAAGGACCGCCTGGCAGAAGTAACTGTGAAAGTCTTAAGCTCGTCAAATAATGGCGTATCCCTTCTGGTGAACTGGCCAGATAACTTGAAGATGCAACTATGGTAAAACGGGGAGCAATGGGCAGGAGTAACTATGACTCTCTTAAGGTAGCCAAATGCCTCGTCACCAGGCGGATTAAATCGGCAAACTCGAGGAGCACCTAGCAGAAATAACTGTGAAAGTCTTAAGGTCGACTAATAATGGTGTATAACTCCTGGTGAACTGGCCAGAGAAAGCTTGAAGATGTGACGTTGATAAAACGGGGAGCAACTGGCAGGAGTAACTATAACCTTCTTAAGGTAGCCAAATGTTCGTCACCAGGCGAAATACAAGGGAAAACACGAGGAGCACCTGGCAGAAATAACTGTGAAAGTCTTAAGTTCGACAAATAATGGCGTATTGCGTGTGCTGAAATGACGCAAGAAAGCTTGAAGATTTTACTGTGTTAAAACGGGGAGCAACTTGCAGGAGTAACTTTGACTCTCTTAAGGTAGCCAAATGCCTCGTCACCAGGCGGTAGAAATCGGCAAACTCGGGGAGCACCTAGCAGAAATAACTGTGAAAGTCTTAAGGTCGACAAATAGTGGTGTATCACATCTGGTGAACTGGCCAGAGAAAGCTTGAAGATGTGACTGTGATAAAACGGGTTGCAACTGTCAGGAGTAACTATGACTCTCTTAAGGTTGCCAAAAGATCGCCACCAGGCGAAATACATCGGCAAACTCGAGCAGCACCTCAAGAAATAACTGAAAAGTGTTTAAGGTGGACAAATAATGGCGTATCGCTTCTGGCGAACTGGCCAGATAATGCTTGAAGATGCGACTATGGTAAAATGGGGAGCAATTGGTAGGAGTAACTATGACTCTCTTAAGGTAGCCAAATGCCTCGTCATCAGGCGGAACAAATCGGCAAACTCGACGAGCACCTGGCAGGAGTATCTGTGAAAGTCTTAAGGGCGACTAATAATGGTTACAACTCCTGGTGAACTGGCCAGAGAAAGCTTGAAGACGTGAATGTTATATAACAGGGTGCAACTGGCAGGAGTAACTATGACACTCTTAAGGTAGCCAAATGCTCGTCACCAGGGGAAATACATGGGCAAACTCAAGGACCGCCTGGCAGAAGTAACTGTGAAAGTCTTAAGCTCGTCAAATTATGGCGTATCCCTTCTGGTGAACTCGCCAGGTAACTTGAAGATGCAACTATGGTAAAACGGGGAACAATGGGTAGGAGTAACTATGACTCTCTTAAGGTAGCCAAATGCCTCGTCACCAGGCGGATTAAATCGGCAAACTCGAGGAGCACCTAGCAGAAATAACTGTGAAAGTCTTAAGGTCGACTAATAATGGTGTATAACTCCTGGTGAACTGGCCAGAGAAAGCTTGAAGATGTGACGTTGATAAAACGGGGAGCAACTGGCAGGAGTAACTATAACCTTCTTAAGGTAGCCAAATGTTCGTCACCAGGCGAAATACAAGGGAAAACACGAGGAGCACCTGGCAGAAATAACTGTGAAAGTCTTAAGTTCGACAAATAATGGCGTATTGCGTGTGCTGAAATGACGCAAGAAAGCTTGAAGATTTTACTGTGTTAAAACGGGGAGCAACTTGCAGGAGTAACTTTGACTCTCTTAAGGTAGCCAAATGCCTCGTCACCAGGCGGTAGAAATCGGCAAACTCGGGGAGCACCTAGCAGAAATAACTGTGAAAGTCTTAAGGTCGACAAATAGTGGTGTATCACATCTGGTGAACTGGCCAGAGAAAGCTTGAAGATGTGACTGTGATAAAACGGGTTGCAACTGTCAGGAGTAACTATGACTCTCTTAAGGTTGCCAAAAGATCGCCACCAGGCGAAATACATCGGCAAACTCGAGCAGCACCTCAAGAAATAACTGAAAAGTGTTTAAGGTGGACAAATAATGGCGTATCGCTTCTGGCGAACTGGCCAGATAATGCTTGAAGATGCGACTATGGTAAAATGGGGAGCAATTGGTAGGAGTAACTATGACTCTCTTAAGGTAGCCAAATGCCTCGTCATCAGGCGGAACAAATCGGCAAACTCGACGAGCACCTGGCAGGAGTATCTGTGAAAGTCTTAAGGGCGACTAATAATGGTTACAACTCCTGGTGAACTGGCCAGAGAAAGCTTGAAGACGTGAATGTTATATAACAGGGTGCAACTGGCAGGAGTAACTATGACACTCTTAAGGTAGCCAAATGCTCGTCACCAGGGGAAATACATGGGCAAACTCAAGGACCGCCTGGCAGAAGTAACTGTGAAAGTCTTAAGCTCGTCAAATTATGGCGTATCCCTTCTGGTGAACTCGCCAGGTAACTTGAAGATGCAACTATGGTAAAACGGGGAACAATGGGTAGGAGTAACTATGACTCTCTTAAGGTAGCCAAATGCCTCGTCACCAGGCGGATTAAATCGGCAAACTCGAGGAGCACCTAGCAGAAATAACTGTGAAAGTCTTAAGGTCGACTAATAATGGTGTATAACTCCTGGTGAACTGGCCAGAGAAAGCTTGAAGATGTGACGTTGATAAAACGGGGAGCAACTGGCAGGAGTAACTATAACCTTCTTAAGGTAGCCAAATGTTCGTCACCAGGCGAAATACAAGGGAAAACACGAGGAGCACCTGGCAGAAATAACTGTGAAAGTCTTAAGTTCGACAAATAATGGCGTATTGCGTGTGCTGAAATGACGCAAGAAAGCTTGAAGATTTTACTGTGTTAAAACGGGGAGCAACTTGCAGGAGTAACTTTGACTCTCTTAAGGTAGCCAAATGCCTCGTCACCAGGCGGTAGAAATCGGCAAACTCGGGGAGCACCTAGCAGAAATAACTGTGAAAGTCTTAAGGTCGACAAATAGTGGTGTATCACATCTGGTGAACTGGCCAGAGAAAGCTTGAAGATGTGACTGTGATAAAACGGGTTGCAACTGTCAGGAGTAACTATGACTCTCTTAAGGTTGCCAAAAGATCGCCACCAGGCGAAATACATCGGCAAACTCGAGCAGCACCTCAAGAAATAACTGAAAAGTGTTTAAGGTGGACAAATAATGGCGTATCGCTTCTGGCGAACTGGCCAGATAATGCTTGAAGATGCGACTATGGTAAAATGGGGAGCAATTGGTAGGAGTAACTATGACTCTCTTAAGGTAGCCAAATGCCTCGTCATCAGGCGGAACAAATCGGCAAACTCGACGAGCACCTGGCAGGAGTATCTGTGAAAGTCTTAAGGGCGACTAATAATGGTTACAACTCCTGGTGAACTGGCCAGAGAAAGCTTGAAGACGTGAATGTTATATAACAGGGTGCAACTGGCAGGAGTAACTATGACACTCTTAAGGTAGCCAAATGCTCGTCACCAGGGGAAATACATGGGCAAACTCAAGGACCGCCTGGCAGAAGTAACTGTGAAAGTCTTAAGCTCGTCAAATAATGGCGTATCCCTTCTGGTGAACTGGCCAGATAACTTGAAGATGCAACTATGGTAAAACGGGGAGCAATGGGTAGGAGTAACTATGACTCTCTTAAGGTAGCCAAATGCCTCGTCACCAGGCGGATTAAATCGGCAAACTCGAGGAGCACCTAGCAGAAATAACTGTGAAAGTCTTAAGGTCGACTAATAATGGTGTATAACTCCTGGTGAACTGGCCAGAGAAAGCTTGAAGATGTGACGTTGATAAAACGGGGAGCAACTGGCAGGAGTAACTATAACCTTCTTAAGGTAGCCAAATGTTCGTCACCAGGCGAAATACAAGGGAAAACACGAGGAGCACCTGGCAGAAATAACTGTGAAAGTCTTAAGTTCGACAAATAATGGCGTATTGCGTGTGCTGAAATGACGCAAGAAAGCTTGAAGATTTTACTGTGTTAAAACGGGGAGCAACTTGCAGGAGTAACTTTGACTCTCTTAAGGTAGCCAAATGCCTCGTCACCAGGCGGTAGAAATCGGCAAACTCGGGGAGCACCTAGCAGAAATAACTGTGAAAGTCTTAAGGTCGACAAATAGTGGTGTATCACATCTGGTGAACTGGCCAGAGAAAGCTTGAAGATGTGACTGTGATAAAACGGGTTGCAACTGTCAGGAGTAACTATGACTCTCTTAAGGTTGCCAAAAGATCGCCACCAGGCGAAATACATCGGCAAACTCGAGCAGCACCTCAAGAAATAACTGAAAAGTGTTTAAGGTGGACAAATAATGGCGTATCGCTTCTGGCGAACTGGCCAGATAATGCTTGAAGATGCGACTATGGTAAAATGGGGAGCAATTGGTAGGAGTAACTATGACTCTCTTAAGGTAGCCAAATGCCTCGTCATCAGGCGGAACAAATCGGCAAACTCGACGAGCACCTGGCAGGAGTATCTGTGAAAGTCTTAAGGGCGACTAATAATGGTTACAACTCCTGGTGAACTGGCCAGAGAAAGCTTGAAGACGTGAATGTTATATAACAGGGTGCAACTGGCAGGAGTAACTATGACACTCTTAAGGTAGCCAAATGCTCGTCACCAGGGGAAATACATGGGCAAACTCAAGGACCGCCTGGCAGAAGTAACTGTGAAAGTCTTAAGCTCGTCAAATAATGGCGTATCCCTTCTGGTGAACTGGCCAGATAACTTGAAGATGCAACTATGGTAAAACGGGGAACAATGGGTAGGAGTAACTATGACTCTCTTAAGGTAGCCAAATGCCTCGTCACCAGGCGGATTAAATCGGCAAACTCGAGGAGCACCTAGCAGAAATAACTGTGAAAGTCTTAAGGTCGACTAATAATGGTGTATAACTCCTGGTGAACTGGCCAGAGAAAGCTTGAAGATGTGACGTTGATAAAACGGGGAGCAACTGGCAGGAGTAACTATAACCTTCTTAAGGTAGCCAAATGTTCGTCACCAGGCGAAATACAAGGGAAAACACGAGGAGCACCTGGCAGAAATAACTGTGAAAGTCTTAAGTTCGACAAATAATGGCGTATTGCGTGTGCTGAAATGACGCAAGAAAGCTTGAAGATTTTACTGTGTTAAAACGGGGAGCAACTTGCAGGAGTAACTTTGACTCTCTTAAGGTAGCCAAATGCCTCGTCACCAGGCGGTAGAAATCGGCAAACTCGGGGAGCACCTAGCAGAAATAACTGTGAAAGTCTTAAGGTCGACAAATAGTGGTGTATCACATCTGGTGAACTGGCCAGAGAAAGCTTGAAGATGTGACTGTGATAAAACGGGTTGCAACTGTCAGGAGTAACTATGACTCTCTTAAGGTTGCCAAAAGATCGCCACCAGGCGAAATACATCGGCAAACTCGAGCAGCACCTCAAGAAATAACTGAAAAGTGTTTAAGGTGGACAAATAATGGCGTATCGCTTCTGGCGAACTGGCCAGATAATGCTTGAAGATGCGACTATGGTAAAATGGGGAGCAATTGGTAGGAGTAACTATGACTCTCTTAAGGTAGCCAAATGCCTCGTCATCAGGCGGAACAAATCGGCAAACTCGACGAGCACCTGGCAGGAGTATCTGTGAAAGTCTTAAGGGCGACTAATAATGGTTACAACTCCTGGTGAACTGGCCAGAGAAAGCTTGAAGACGTGAATGTTATATAACAGGGTGCAACTGGCAGGAGTAACTATGACACTCTTAAGGTAGCCAAATGCTCGTCACCAGGGGAAATACATGGGCAAACTCAAGGACCGCCTGGCAGAAGTAACTGTGAAAGTCTTAAGCTCGTCAAATTATGGCGTATCCCTTCTGGTGAACTCGCCAGGTAACTTGAAGATGCAACTATGGTAAAACGGGGAACAATGGGTAGGAGTAACTATGACTCTCTTAAGGTAGCCAAATGCCTCGTCACCAGGCGGATTAAATCGGCAAACTCGAGGAGCACCTAGCAGAAATAACTGTGAAAGTCTTAAGGTCGACTAATAATGGTGTATAACTCCTGGTGAACTGGCCAGAGAAAGCTTGAAGATGTGACGTTGATAAAACGGGGAGCAACTGGCAGGAGTAACTATAACCTTCTTAAGGTAGCCAAATGTTCGTCACCAGGCGAAATACAAGGGAAAACACGAGGAGCACCTGGCAGAAATAACTGTGAAAGTCTTAAGTTCGACAAATAATGGCGTATTGCGTGTGCTGAAATGACGCAAGAAAGCTTGAAGATTTTACTGTGTTAAAACGGGGAGCAACTTGCAGGAGTAACTTTGACTCTCTTAAGGTAGCCAAATGCCTCGTCACCAGGCGGTAGAAATCGGCAAACTCGGGGAGCACCTAGCAGAAATAACTGTGAAAGTCTTAAGGTCGACAAATAGTGGTGTATCACATCTGGTGAACTGGCCAGAGAAAGCTTGAAGATGTGACTGTGATAAAACGGGTTGCAACTGTCAGGAGTAACTATGACTCTCTTAAGGTTGCCAAAAGATCGCCACCAGGCGAAATACATCGGCAAACTCGAGCAGCACCTCAAGAAATAACTGAAAAGTGTTTAAGGTGGACAAATAATGGCGTATCGCTTCTGGCGAACTGGCCAGATAATGCTTGAAGATGCGACTATGGTAAAATGGGGAGCAATTGGTAGGAGTAACTATGACTCTCTTAAGGTAGCCAAATGCCTCGTCATCAGGCGGAACAAATCGGCAAACTCGACGAGCACCTGGCAGGAGTATCTGTGAAAGTCTTAAGGGCGACTAATAATGGTTACAACTCCTGGTGAACTGGCCAGAGAAAGCTTGAAGACGTGAATGTTATATAACAGGGTGCAACTGGCAGGAGTAACTATGACACTCTTAAGGTAGCCAAATGCTCGTCACCAGGGGAAATACATGGGCAAACTCAAGGACCGCCTGGCAGAAGTAACTGTGAAAGTCTTAAGCTCGTCAAATAATGGCGTATCCCTTCTGGTGAACTGGCCAGATAACTTGAAGATGCAACTATGGTAAAACGGGGAGCAATGGGTAGGAGTAACTATGACTCTCTTAAGGTAGCCAAATGCCTCGTCACCAGGCGGATTAAATCGGCAAACTCGAGGAGCACCTAGCAGAAATAACTGTGAAAGTCTTAAGGTCGACTAATAATGGTGTATAACTCCTGGTGAACTGGCCAGAGAAAGCTTGAAGATGTGACGTTGATAAAACGGGGAGCAACTGGCAGGAGTAACTATAACCTTCTTAAGGTAGCCAAATGTTCGTCACCAGGCGAAATACAAGGGAAAACACGAGGAGCACCTGGCAGAAATAACTGTGAAAGTCTTAAGTTCGACAAATAATGGCGTATTGCGTGTGCTGAAATGACGCAAGAAAGCTTGAAGATTTTACTGTGTTAAAACGGGGAGCAACTTGCAGGAGTAACTTTGACTCTCTTAAGGTAGCCAAATGCCTCGTCACCAGGCGGTAGAAATCGGCAAACTCGGGGAGCACCTAGCAGAAATAACTGTGAAAGTCTTAAGGTCGACAAATAGTGGTGTATCACATCTGGTGAACTGGCCAGAGAAAGCTTGAAGATGTGACTGTGATAAAACGGGTTGCAACTGTCAGGAGTAACTATGACTCTCTTAAGGTTGCCAAAAGATCGCCACCAGGCGAAATACATCGGCAAACTCGAGCAGCACCTCAAGAAATAACTGAAAAGTGTTTAAGGTGGACAAATAATGGCGTATCGCTTCTGGCGAACTGGCCAGATAATGCTTGAAGATGCGACTATGGTAAAATGGGGAGCAATTGGTAGGAGTAACTATGACTCTCTTAAGGTAGCCAAATGCCTCGTCATCAGGCGGAACAAATCGGCAAACTCGACGAGCACCTGGCAGGAGTATCTGTGAAAGTCTTAAGGGCGACTAATAATGGTTACAACTCCTGGTGAACTGGCCAGAGAAAGCTTGAAGACGTGAATGTTATATAACAGGGTGCAACTGGCAGGAGTAACTATGACACTCTTAAGGTAGCCAAATGCTCGTCACCAGGGGAAATACATGGGCAAACTCAAGGACCGCCTGGCAGAAGTAACTGTGAAAGTCTTAAGCTCGTCAAATAATGGCGTATCCCTTCTGGTGAACTGGCCAGATAACTTGAAGATGCAACTATGGTAAAACGGGGAACAATGGGTAGGAGTAACTATGACTCTCTTAAGGTAGCCAAATGCCTCGTCACCAGGCGGATTAAATCGGCAAACTCGAGGAGCACCTAGCAGAAATAACTGTGAAAGTCTTAAGGTCGACTAATAATGGTGTATAACTCCTGGTGAACTGGCCAGAGAAAGCTTGAAGATGTGACGTTGATAAAACGGGGAGCAACTGGCAGGAGTAACTATAACCTTCTTAAGGTAGCCAAATGTTCGTCACCAGGCGAAATACAAGGGAAAACACGAGGAGCACCTGGCAGAAATAACTGTGAAAGTCTTAAGTTCGACAAATAATGGCGTATTGCGTGTGCTGAAATGACGCAAGAAAGCTTGAAGATTTTACTGTGTTAAAACGGGGAGCAACTTGCAGGAGTAACTTTGACTCTCTTAAGGTAGCCAAATGCCTCGTCACCAGGCGGTAGAAATCGGCAAACTCGGGGAGCACCTAGCAGAAATAACTGTGAAAGTCTTAAGGTCGACAAATAGTGGTGTATCACATCTGGTGAACTGGCCAGAGAAAGCTTGAAGATGTGACTGTGATAAAACGGGTTGCAACTGTCAGGAGTAACTATGACTCTCTTAAGGTTGCCAAAAGATCGCCACCAGGCGAAATACATCGGCAAACTCGAGCAGCACCTCAAGAAATAACTGAAAAGTGTTTAAGGTGGACAAATAATGGCGTATCGCTTCTGGCGAACTGGCCAGATAATGCTTGAAGATGCGACTATGGTAAAATGGGGAGCAATTGGTAGGAGTAACTATGACTCTCTTAAGGTAGCCAAATGCCTCGTCATCAGGCGGAACAAATCGGCAAACTCGACGAGCACCTGGCAGGAGTATCTGTGAAAGTCTTAAGGGCGACTAATAATGGTTACAACTCCTGGTGAACTGGCCAGAGAAAGCTTGAAGACGTGAATGTTATATAACAGGGTGCAACTGGCAGGAGTAACTATGACACTCTTAAGGTAGCCAAATGCTCGTCACCAGGGGAAATACATGGGCAAACTCAAGGACCGCCTGGCAGAAGTAACTGTGAAAGTCTTAAGCTCGTCAAATAATGGCGTATCCCTTCTGGTGAACTGGCCAGATAACTTGAAGATGCAACTATGGTAAAACGGGGAACAATGGGTAGGAGTAACTATGACTCTCTTAAGGTAGCCAAATGCCTCGTCACCAGGCGGATTAAATCGGCAAACTCGAGGAGCACCTAGCAGAAATAACTGTGAAAGTCTTAAGGTCGACTAATAATGGTGTATAACTCCTGGTGAACTGGCCAGAGAAAGCTTGAAGATGTGACGTTGATAAAACGGGGAGCAACTGGCAGGAGTAACTATAACCTTCTTAAGGTAGCCAAATGTTCGTCACCAGGCGAAATACAAGGGAAAACACGAGGAGCACCTGGCAGAAATAACTGTGAAAGTCTTAAGTTCGACAAATAATGGCGTATTGCGTGTGCTGAAATGACGCAAGAAAGCTTGAAGATTTTACTGTGTTAAAACGGGGAGCAACTTGCAGGAGTAACTTTGACTCTCTTAAGGTAGCCAAATGCCTCGTCACCAGGCGGTAGAAATCGGCAAACTCGGGGAGCACCTAGCAGAAATAACTGTGAAAGTCTTAAGGTCGACAAATAGTGGTGTATCACATCTGGTGAACTGGCCAGAGAAAGCTTGAAGATGTGACTGTGATAAAACGGGTTGCAACTGTCAGGAGTAACTATGACTCTCTTAAGGTTGCCAAAAGATCGCCACCAGGCGAAATACATCGGCAAACTCGAGCAGCACCTCAAGAAATAACTGAAAAGTGTTTAAGGTGGACAAATAATGGCGTATCGCTTCTGGCGAACTGGCCAGATAATGCTTGAAGATGCGACTATGTTAAAATGGGGAGCAATTGGTAGGAGTAACTATGACTCTCTTAAGGTAGCCAAATGCCTCGTCATCAGGCGGAACAAATCGGCAAACTCGACGAGCACCTGGCAGGAGTATCTGTGAAAGTCTTAAGGGCGACTAATAATGGTTACAACTCCTGGTGAACTGGCCAGAGAAAGCTTGAAGACGTGAATGTTATATAACAGGGTGCAACTGGCAGGAGTAACTATGACACTCTTAAGGTAGCCAAATGCTCGTCACCAGGGGAAATACATGGGCAAACTCAAGGACCGCCTGGCAGAAGTAACTGTGAAAGTCTTAAGCTCGTCAAATAATGGCGTATCCCTTCTGGTGAACTGGCCAGATAACTTGAAGATGCAACTATGGTAAAACGGGGAACAATGGGTAGGAGTAACTATGACTCTCTTAAGGTAGCCAAATGCCTCGTCACCAGGCGGATTAAATCGGCAAACTCGAGGAGCACCTAGCAGAAATAACTGTGAAAGTCTTAAGGTCGACTAATAATGGTGTATAACTCCTGGTGAACTGGCCAGAGAAAGCTTGAAGATGTGACGTTGATAAAACGGGGAGCAACTGGCAGGAGTAACTATAACCTTCTTAAGGTAGCCAAATGTTCGTCACCAGGCGAAATACAAGGGAAAACACGAGGAGCACCTGGCAGAAATAACTGTGAAAGTCTTAAGTTCGACAAATAATGGCGTATTGCGTGTGCTGAAATGACGCAAGAAAGCTTGAAGATTTTACTGTGTTAAAACGGGGAGCAACTTGCAGGAGTAACTTTGACTCTCTTAAGGTAGCCAAATGCCTCGTCACCAGGCGGTAGAAATCGGCAAACTCGGGGAGCACCTAGCAGAAATAACTGTGAAAGTCTTAAGGTCGACAAATAGTGGTGTATCACATCTGGTGAACTGGCCAGAGAAAGCTTGAAGATGTGACTGTGATAAAACGGGTTGCAACTGTCAGGAGTAACTATGACTCTCTTAAGGTTGCCAAAAGATCGCCACCAGGCGAAATACATCGGCAAACTCGAGCAGCACCTCAAGAAATAACTGAAAAGTGTTTAAGGTGGACAAATAATGGCGTATCGCTTCTGGCGAACTGGCCAGATAATGCTTGAAGATGCGACTATGGTAAAATGGGGAGCAATTGGTAGGAGTAACTATGACTCTCTTAAGGTAGCCAAATGCCTCGTCATCAGGCGGAACAAATCGGCAAACTCGACGAGCACCTGGCAGGAGTATCTGTGAAAGTCTTAAGGGCGACTAATAATGGTTACAACTCCTGGTGAACTGGCCAGAGAAAGCTTGAAGACGTGAATGTTATATAACAGGGTGCAACTGGCAGGAGTAACTATGACACTCTTAAGGTAGCCAAATGCTCGTCACCAGGGGAAATACATGGGCAAACTCAAGGACCGCCTGGCAGAAGTAACTGTGAAAGTCTTAAGCTCGTCAAATAATGGCGTATCCCTTCTGGTGAACTGGCCAGATAACTTGAAGATGCAACTATGGTAAAACGGGGAACAATGGGTAGGAGTAACTATGACTCTCTTAAGGTAGCCAAATGCCTCGTCACCAGGCGGATTAAATCGGCAAACTCGAGGAGCACCTAGCAGAAATAACTGTGAAAGTCTTAAGGTCGACTAATAATGGTGTATAACTCCTGGTGAACTGGCCAGAGAAAGCTTGAAGATGTGACGTTGATAAAACGGGGAGCAACTGGCAGGAGTAACTATAACCTTCTTAAGGTAGCCAAATGTTCGTCACCAGGCGAAATACAAGGGAAAACACGAGGAGCACCTGGCAGAAATAACTGTGAAAGTCTTAAGTTCGACAAATAATGGCGTATTGCGTGTGCTGAAATGACGCAAGAAAGCTTGAAGATTTTACTGTGTTAAAACGGGGAGCAACTTGCAGGAGTAACTTTGACTCTCTTAAGGTAGCCAAATGCCTCGTCACCAGGCGGTAGAAATCGGCAAACTCGGGGAGCACCTAGCAGAAATAACTGTGAAAGTCTTAAGGTCGACAAATAGTGGTGTATCACATCTGGTGAACTGGCCAGAGAAAGCTTGAAGATGTGACTGTGATAAAACGGGTTGCAACTGTCAGGAGTAACTATGACTCTCTTAAGGTTGCCAAAAGATCGCCACCAGGCGAAATACATCGGCAAACTCGAGCAGCACCTCAAGAAATAACTGAAAAGTGTTTAAGGTGGACAAATAATGGCGTATCGCTTCTGGCGAACTGGCCAGATAATGCTTGAAGATGCGACTATGGTAAAATGGGGAGCAATTGGTAGGAGTAACTATGACTCTCTTAAGGTAGCCAAATGCCTCGTCATCAGGCGGAACAAATCGGCAAACTCGACGAGCACCTGGCAGGAGTATCTGTGAAAGTCTTAAGGGCGACTAATAATGGTTACAACTCCTGGTGAACTGGCCAGAGAAAGCTTGAAGACGTGAATGTTATATAACAGGGTGCAACTGGCAGGAGTAACTATGACACTCTTAAGGTAGCCAAATGCTCGTCACCAGGGGAAATACATGGGCAAACTCAAGGACCGCCTGGCAGAAGTAACTGTGAAAGTCTTAAGCTCGTCAAATAATGGCGTATCCCTTCTGGTGAACTGGCCAGATAACTTGAAGATGCAACTATGGTAAAACGGGGAGCAATGGGTAGGAGTAACTATGACTCTCTTAAGGTAGCCAAATGCCTCGTCACCAGGCGGATTAAATCGGCAAACTCGAGGAGCACCTAGCAGAAATAACTGTGAAAGTCTTAAGGTCGACTAATAATGGTGTATAACTCCTGGTGAACTGGCCAGAGAAAGCTTGAAGATGTGACGTTGATAAAACGGGGAGCAACTGGCAGGAGTAACTATAACCTTCTTAAGGTAGCCAAATGTTCGTCACCAGGCGAAATACAAGGGAAAACACGAGGAGCACCTGGCAGAAATAACTGTGAAAGTCTTAAGTTCGACAAATAATGGCGTATTGCGTGTGCTGAAATGACGCAAGAAAGCTTGAAGATTTTACTGTGTTAAAACGGGGAGCAACTTGCAGGAGTAACTTTGACTCTCTTAAGGTAGCCAAATGCCTCGTCACCAGGCGGTAGAAATCGGCAAACTCGGGGAGCACCTAGCAGAAATAACTGTGAAAGTCTTAAGGTCGACAAATAGTGGTGTATCACATCTGGTGAACTGGCCAGAGAAAGCTTGAAGATGTGACTGTGATAAAACGGGTTGCAACTGTCAGGAGTAACTATGACTCTCTTAAGGTTGCCAAAAGATCGCCACCAGGCGAAATACATCGGCAAACTCGAGCAGCACCTCAAGAAATAACTGAAAAGTGTTTAAGGTGGACAAATAATGGCGTATCGCTTCTGGCGAACTGGCCAGATAATGCTTGAAGATGCGACTATGGTAAAATGGGGAGCAATTGGTAGGAGTAACTATGACTCTCTTAAGGTAGCCAAATGCCTCGTCATCAGGCGGAACAAATCGGCAAACTCGACGAGCACCTGGCAGGAGTATCTGTGAAAGTCTTAAGGGCGACTAATAATGGTTACAACTCCTGGTGAACTGGCCAGAGAAAGCTTGAAGACGTGAATGTTATATAACAGGGTGCAACTGGCAGGAGTAACTATGACACTCTTAAGGTAGCCAAATGCTCGTCACCAGGGGAAATACATGGGCAAACTCAAGGACCGCCTGGCAGAAGTAACTGTGAAAGTCTTAAGCTCGTCAAATAATGGCGTATCCCTTCTGGTGAACTGGCCAGATAACTTGAAGATGCAACTATGGTAAAACGGGGAACAATGGGTAGGAGTAACTATGACTCTCTTAAGGTAGCCAAATGCCTCGTCACCAGGCGGATTAAATCGGCAAACTCGAGGAGCACCTAGCAGAAATAACTGTGAAAGTCTTAAGGTCGACTAATAATGGTGTATAACTCCTGGTGAACTGGCCAGAGAAAGCTTGAAGATGTGACGTTGATAAAACGGGGAGCAACTGGCAGGAGTAACTATAACCTTCTTAAGGTAGCCAAATGTTCGTCACCAGGCGAAATACAAGGGAAAACACGAGGAGCACCTGGCAGAAATAACTGTGAAAGTCTTAAGTTCGACAAATAATGGCGTATTGCGTGTGCTGAAATGACGCAAGAAAGCTTGAAGATTTTACTGTGTTAAAACGGGGAGCAACTTGCAGGAGTAACTTTGACTCTCTTAAGGTAGCCAAATGCCTCGTCACCAGGCGGTAGAAATCGGCAAACTCGGGGAGCACCTAGCAGAAATAACTGTGAAAGTCTTAAGGTCGACAAATAGTGGTGTATCACATCTGGTGAACTGGCCAGAGAAAGCTTGAAGATGTGACTGTGATAAAACGGGTTGCAACTGTCAGGAGTAACTATGACTCTCTTAAGGTTGCCAAAAGATCGCCACCAGGCGAAATACATCGGCAAACTCGAGCAGCACCTCAAGAAATAACTGAAAAGTGTTTAAGGTGGACAAATAATGGCGTATCGCTTCTGGCGAACTGGCCAGATAATGCTTGAAGATGCGACTATGGTAAAATGGGGAGCAATTGGTAGGAGTAACTATGACTCTCTTAAGGTAGCCAAATGCCTCGTCATCAGGCGGAACAAATCGGCAAACTCGACGAGCACCTGGCAGGAGTATCTGTGAAAGTCTTAAGGGCGACTAATAATGGTTACAACTCCTGGTGAACTGGCCAGAGAAAGCTTGAAGACGTGAATGTTATATAACAGGGTGCAACTGGCAGGAGTAACTATGACACTCTTAAGGTAGCCAAATGCTCGTCACCAGGGGAAATACATGGGCAAACTCAAGGACCGCCTGGCAGAAGTAACTGTGAAAGTCTTAAGCTCGTCAAATAATGGCGTATCCCTTCTGGTGAACTGGCCAGATAACTTGAAGATGCAACTATGGTAAAACGGGGAACAATGGGTAGGAGTAACTATGACTCTCTTAAGGTAGCCAAATGCCTCGTCACCAGGCGGATTAAATCGGCAAACTCGAGGAGCACCTAGCAGAAATAACTGTGAAAGTCTTAAGGTCGACTAATAATGGTGTATAACTCCTGGTGAACTGGCCAGAGAAAGCTTGAAGATGTGACGTTGATAAAACGGGGAGCAACTGGCAGGAGTAACTATAACCTTCTTAAGGTAGCCAAATGTTCGTCACCAGGCGAAATACAAGGGAAAACACGAGGAGCACCTGGCAGAAATAACTGTGAAAGTCTTAAGTTCGACAAATAATGGCGTATTGCGTGTGCTGAAATGACGCAAGAAAGCTTGAAGATTTTACTGTGTTAAAACGGGGAGCAACTTGCAGGAGTAACTTTGACTCTCTTAAGGTAGCCAAATGCCTCGTCACCAGGCGGTAGAAATCGGCAAACTCGGGGAGCACCTAGCAGAAATAACTGTGAAAGTCTTAAGGTCGACAAATAGTGGTGTATCACATCTGGTGAACTGGCCAGAGAAAGCTTGAAGATGTGACTGTGATAAAACGGGTTGCAACTGTCAGGAGTAACTATGACTCTCTTAAGGTTGCCAAAAGATCGCCACCAGGCGAAATACATCGGCAAACTCGAGCAGCACCTCAAGAAATAACTGAAAAGTGTTTAAGGTGGACAAATAATGGCGTATCGCTTCTGGCGAACTGGCCAGATAATGCTTGAAGATGCGACTATGGTAAAATGGGGAGCAATTGGTAGGAGTAACTATGACTCTCTTAAGGTAGCCAAATGCCTCGTCATCAGGCGGAACAAATCGGCAAACTCGACGAGCACCTGGCAGGAGTATCTGTGAAAGTCTTAAGGGCGACTAATAATGGTTACAACTCCTGGTGAACTGGCCAGAGAAAGCTTGAAGACGTGAATGTTATATAACAGGGTGCAACTGGCAGGAGTAACTATGACACTCTTAAGGTAGCCAAATGCTCGTCACCAGGGGAAATACATGGGCAAACTCAAGGACCGCCTGGCAGAAGTAACTGTGAAAGTCTTAAGCTCGTCAAATAATGGCGTATCCCTTCTGGTGAACTGGCCAGATAACTTGAAGATGCAACTATGGTAAAACGGGGAGCAATGGGTAGGAGTAACTATGACTCTCTTAAGGTAGCCAAATGCCTCGTCACCAGGCGGATTAAATCGGCAAACTCGAGGAGCACCTAGCAGAAATAACTGTGAAAGTCTTAAGGTCGACTAATAATGGTGTATAACTCCTGGTGAACTGGCCAGAGAAAGCTTGAAGATGTGACGTTGATAAAACGGGGAGCAACTGGCAGGAGTAACTATAACCTTCTTAAGGTAGCCAAATGTTCGTCACCAGGCGAAATACAAGGGAAAACACGAGGAGCACCTGGCAGAAATAACTGTGAAAGTCTTAAGTTCGACAAATAATGGCGTATTGCGTGTGCTGAAATGACGCAAGAAAGCTTGAAGATTTTACTGTGTTAAAACGGGGAGCAACTTGCAGGAGTAACTTTGACTCTCTTAAGGTAGCCAAATGCCTCGTCACCAGGCGGTAGAAAATCGGCAAACTCGGGGAGCACCTAGCAGAAATAACTGTGAAAGTCTTAAGGTCGACAAATAGTGGTGTATCACATCTGGTGAACTGGCCAGAGAAAGCTTGAAGATGTGACTGTGATAAAACGGGTTGCAACTGTCAGGAGTAACTATGACTCTCTTAAGGTTGCCAAAAGATCGCCACCAGGCGAAATACATCGGCAAACTCGAGCAGCACCTCAAGAAATAACTGAAAAGTGTTTAAGGTGGACAAATAATGGCGTATCGCTTCTGGCGAACTGGCCAGATAATGCTTGAAGATGCGACTATGGTAAAATGGGGAGCAATTGGTAGGAGTAACTATGACTCTCTTAAGGTAGCCAAATGCCTCGTCATCAGGCGGAACAAATCGGCAAACTCGACGAGCACCTGGCAGGAGTATCTGTGAAAGTCTTAAGGGCGACTAATAATGGTTACAACTCCTGGTGAACTGGCCAGAGAAAGCTTGAAGACGTGAATGTTATATAACAGGGTGCAACTGGCAGGAGTAACTATGACACTCTTAAGGTAGCCAAATGCTCGTCACCAGGGGAAATACATGGGCAAACTCAAGGACCGCCTGGCAGAAGTAACTGTGAAAGTCTTAAGCTCGTCAAATAATGGCGTATCCCTTCTGGTGAACTGGCCAGATAACTTGAAGATGCAACTATGGTAAAACGGGGGAACAATGGGTAGGAGTAACTATGACTCTCTTAAGGTAGCCAAATGCCTCGTCACCAGGCGGATTAAATCGGCAAACTCGAGGAGCACCTAGCAGAAATAACTGTGAAAGTCTTAAGGTCGACTAATAATGGTGTATAACTCCTGGTGAACTGGCCAGAGAAAGCTTGAAGATGTGACGTTGATAAAACGGGGAGCAACTGGCAGGAGTAACTATAACCTTCTTAAGGTAGCCAAATGTTCGTCACCAGGCGAAATACAAGGGAAAACACGAGGAGCACCTGGCAGAAATAACTGTGAAAGTCTTAAGTTCGACAAATAATGGCGTATTGCGTGTGCTGAAATGACGCAAGAAAGCTTGAAGATTTTACTGTGTTAAAACGGGGAGCAACTTGCAGGAGTAACTTTGACTCTCTTAAGGTAGCCAAATGCCTCGTCACCAGGCGGTAGAAATCGGCAAACTCGGGGGAGCACCTAGCAGAAATAACTGTGAAAGTCTTAAGGTCGACAAATAGTGGTGTATCACATCTGGTGAACTGGCCAGAGAAAGCTTGAAGATGTGACTGTGATAAAACGGGTTGCAACTGTCAGGAGTAACTATGACTCTCTTAAGGTTGCCAAAAGATCGCCACCAGGCGAAATACATCGGCAAACTCGAGCAGCACCT
>NW_026047954.1:0-191508 GCF_023864345.2 Schistocerca serialis cubense
CTTCGACGAGATGCCCGTGTCAGGGTGCACCTGCTTCAGCACCTTGTAGATGTAGATGGCATAGCTCTCCTTCCTCTTGCGCTTCTTCTTCTTGTCGCCCTTCGAAATGTTCTTCTGCGCCTTGCCAGCCTTCTTGGCGGCCTTCCGCTAGTCTTGGGCGGCATCTCGAACCAACGTACGGCAGCAGCAACACCAGTAGCAAGCGCTCCGCTCTAGTCAGCGTCTCCCCACACAGTGGCACCCGCCGCCAGCCGCCGCCGCACCTTTACCAGCTCGCCCTGTTGCGGCCGCCGACCAATGGGGCGCGCGCGCAACCGGCCGCCGCACCCGAGCCCATAAAGCACCCCCACCCCGGCTGCGCCGGCACGCACTCCGCTGCTCGACTCGCTGCCGCTCGCACCGGTCGTTTTCGTTTCCGTTTCGTGTGCACCGTCGCTAGCCCATCGCCATGTCCGGACGCGGAGAAGGGAGGCAAAGTCAAGGGCAAGTCAAAGTCCCGCTCAAGCAGGGCCGGGCTCCAGTTCCCGGTCGGCAGAATCCACCGCCTCCTGCGCAAGGGAAACTACGCAGAGCGCGTCGGCGCCGGGGCGCCCGTCTACCTCGCCGCCGTCATGGAGTACCTCGCGGCTGAGGTGCTCGAGCTGGCCGGAAACGCGGCCCGCGACAACAAGAAGACGCGCATCATCCCCGCGCCACCTGCAGCTTGCCATCCGCAACGACGAGGAGCTCAACAAGCTCCTGTCGGGCGTCACCATCGCACAGGGTGGTGTCCTGCCCAACATCCAGGCCGTCCTGCTGCCAAAGAAGACCGAGAAGAAGGCCTAAAGGGAGGCCAGGCAATCGCAGCGCCGCGTGCTCCCCTGCACGCAACGCGCTTTGCCGGCTCGGCCCACAACAATCGGCCCTTTTCAGGGCCACCACACAAACCTACGTCCAAAGCAAAATTTCAGTCGTCCTCGCCGCACCTTGTTTTGTTTCAACTTTGCACTGTCACAGCACAGCCGCCGCCGGCGCACGTCCGCCATCTTGTCGTCCACACAGCCCGTGTGGCCCAACACACACACACACATTTTGCACGGTCGCAGTCGCCTTCCAAACCGACAACGGCAGCAATAATGACCATTGTTAAAGGGAGGCGTGTCGACACACCGCCCTCCACTCCCGCGCGCAACGGCCGTCGACACGAACGAAACAGCTGATCCGGCCGCCTATGCCCACACGCCTTGCCTCGGAAACCCCAACGCCGCCGCAAACAAACACACAGAGCCAAACCACGCAAGCAAATAATCACCGCCTCTCGCACAACAACACACAGCCCGCCATCTCCGTCGCGATCGATACAAAGACACACAAACGAAGCAGCTCCACACACAGCCAGCCACATGACACGTTTCCTTTCCTTCTCCCCTCCCAGTCACATCACGTCGCTCAAACGGAAAGAAAGAAAGAAACAAACAAACACACGCAGCAACAACACAGACTCTTTCGCACTTTTCAACTTCCGAACAGTGTGGTGGCCCTGAAAAGGGCCGTTTTCTAGTCTCTCCACCCACAAGCACGGCCGCGGGAAGGCCAGCGCCCGCTGCGACGCAGCCTAACCGCCGAAACCGTACAGGGTGCGCCCCTGCCTCTTCAGGGCGTACACCACGTCCATGGCCGTCACAGTCTTGCGCTTGGCGTGCTCAGTGTACGTCACCGCGTCGCGGATCACGTTCTCCAGGAACACCTTCAGCACCCCGCGGGTCTCCTCGTAGATCAGACCAGAGATGCGCTTCACGCCGCCCCTGCGAGCCAGGCGGCGGATGGCGGGCTTCGTGATGCCCTGGATGTTGTCGCGCAACACCTTGCGGTGCCGCTTGGCGCCACCCTTGCCGAGCCCCTTTCCTCCCTTGCCGCGGCCTGTCATCCTTCCTTCCTCGGGCAAAGCAAAACGTGCACAAACAGCAGCTGCAGCGGCTGGCGAGTCGGCTACGGTCTGCGCCCAGCGCGCCCGCCGCCCCCCTATATAGACTCTGGCCCGCCCTCCCCCCACCACGCGCAACCGAGGGCATATAAGCGCAGCACGGAGGCGCGCGGGCCCGTTGTCAAGGCAGCACCGGACGCCGCGCCGCACCTAACCTCCACGCACGCCGCTCCGCTACCGCTACCGCTACCGCCATGGCCCGCACAAAGCAAACGCCCGCAAGTCCACCGGCGGAAAGGCGCCGCGCAAACAGCTCGCCACCAAGGCGGCGAGGAAGAGCGCGCCCGCACCGGAGGCGTCAAGAAGCCCCACCGCTACAGGCCGGGCACCGTCGCCCTGCGAGAAATCAGGCGCTACCAGAAGAGCACAGAGCTGCTCATTCCGCAAGCTGCCATTCCAGCGCCTAGTGCGCGAGATCGCCCAGGACTTCAAGACCGACCTGCGCTTCCAGAGCTCCGCAGTCATGGCCCTGCAGGAGGCCAGCGAGGCCTACCTCGTCGGCCTCTTCGAAGACACCAACCTGTGCGCAATCCACGCCAAGCGCGTCACCATCATGCCCAAGGACATCCAGCTCGCGCGCCGCATCCGCGGCGAGCGCGCCTAAACCGCGCCGCGGCACCGCACCGCACAAACAAAAACGGCCCTTTTCAGGGCCACTAACATCTCTCCGTCGCGAGCAAACTTTGTCGGTCGCCTGCCTCTCGCCCCGCAACCCAAAAACAAAAACCACCACTTCCCGTCCGTCCGCCACACCCGCTCACTCTGCCTGCCTGCTAGCAGCGCGCAACAATCACACATCATCCCTCCCCCGGCGCTCCAAGCGCACAATACCCAACGGCCGACGTCACACCGCACGGCTGGCTGGCTGGCCGGCCGCCCGCCGCTTTCGTTTCGAAAACAAAAAAAAAAACCGCCCGCACTCCACTCCGACGGCCAACGGCCAGGCAGGCGCGCTCGCTCGCTCTACACCCGCCGCCGAAATCCCCGCCGACTCCTTCCACATCTCAACGTGCCCCCCGTTGCAAAACATAACACACACAAAGGAACAAAACAAAGACCAGACACGACTCGACAAGACAGACATCCGAGAAGAACGAACGCAGGCAAGCCATCCAACGTATTCAAACAAAACAACGTGACAGAAAACCAACCGTCGGCCGCCGCCACAAACACGGCGACAATCAACCACGACAACAACAACACCGCTTACCGCTACCGCCGCCCACACCCGCCACCGACCCCCGCAATCCAACCACCACGGCACGCAAACAGCATCCCCACGGGCATACAGACAGACACCCACACCAAACGCAACACGACAATCAAAACCTTCCCCGACGTGCTTTGATGGCCCTGAGAAGGGCCGTTTTGGGCCGCGCGTCTCTTGCGCGCCACTAGACGACGACGGGGGGTGGGGACGACGGAGTCAAGCGCCAAACCCTTCCTTTCCATCTCTTTCTCCTCTACTCTACTCTACTTCTTCTTCTTGGGCGAAGCCTTCGCCTTAGACGGCGTCGTCGCCTTCTTCGGGCGCGGCGCCTTCGGCTTCTTCGTCGGAACCTTGGCGGCCTTCTTCGCCTTCGACGGCGACTTGGCCTTGGCCGGCTTGGCCGCAGCCGCCTTCTTCGCACCCGCGGGAGCGGCCGACGCCGCAGACGCCTTCTTGGCGGCGCCCGCCTTCCGACCGGTCGCCGCCTTCACGCCACCAGCCTTCTTTGCGCCGGCCGCACGGGCGCCCTTCTTCTCCTTGCTGGCCGGAGCGGCGCGCTTCTTCTTGGCACCGCCAGCACGAGCCTTGCCGCCCTCGGCCGCCCCCCCCGCCGCCGGCGCCGGCAAGCTTGAACGAGCCGGACGCGCCCTTCCCCTTCGTCTGCACCAGCTCGCCCGCCACGACGGCCGACTTGAGGTACTTCTTGATAAACGGCGCCAGCTTCTCCGCGTCCAGCTTGTAGTGCGCGGCTATGTACTTCTTGATCGCCTGCAGCGACGACCCGCCGCGCTCCTTCAGACTCTTGATGGCGGCCGTCACCATCTCAGAGGTGCGCGGGTGCGCAGGCTTGGCGCGCGGCTTCTTCGCAGACGACGCAGACTTGGCCTTCTTCGTAGTGCCGGTGGCGGCGGGTGCCGCAGCAGTCTCGTTCGTAGCCGCCTGATCTGCCATTTCGACGACGCGCGTAACACACAGCGAGAGCGAGCGGGACGGCAGGCACGCAAGCACAGCACAGCAGCAGAGCAGAGAATCACAAGGCCCAGCCAGTGTCGCGGGCGGGCGCGGACGGCCGAGAGAGCGGCCGCCACTCTGCGCGCCGCCGCGCCGCGCCTCCCGCGCTTGCTACCGCCCAACGTCCGACAGCCTGTGCGGAGCAGCCCCAAACCTGCGCCACAACCGCCCGCGCCTTTCAAACCACCGAGGATGGGGCTACACACAGCCACACCACAGTCGCCAACCAGTCGCCACGGCAGCGCCGCAAACCACGGCCAAACTGCAGCTACCGCGCGCTACAGCCTGGGTCGGCCCGCCGAGAATCGCCGCCCCCGCCCAAATGCCGCCCCCACAGCCCCAGCCGACGACCCGCCACAATGGCCAAACCTTCGGCAAAACTCCCACACCGTCGCCGCGGCAGCCCGGCCAGCGCGGCCGGCGCCACAGCCACACAAGCCGAGGCGTGGCGGCGATGACGGCCGTGCAAACGCGCCTCCGCCGCCCCATCGCCTTCCGTCGCCCTCCGCCGTTTCCGATCGGCCCGCAGCCGTCGGGCCACATCGCGCGCCGTCCTCCTCCTCTCGCCCGCCAACATTCACAGCCGTTTCTCAACAATTGCCCGCCGCAACGGACGCCGCCTGCGCAACAGGCGCCGCCGCCCCTCGCCGCTTCCGACCCACAACCCCTCGACCGAGGCAAACCGCAATCCGAATCTACAGACCAACCCAATCTGCCGTCAAGCACACACGACAGCCGACCTTACACGTTACGCGTTACACATTACGTTTACACGTCTACGTTAGGTTAGGTTAGGTGGACGTGGGTTAGGTTAAGGGGACTTGGGTTAGGTTAAGCGTCAAACTTAGGTTAAGCATTCAAACACGTCAGGCGTCAGAGGTTAGGTTAGGTTAGGTTAGGTTACACGTTAGGTTAGGTTAAGGGGTCAGTGCTAGGTTAAGAAGCGTCAAACGTAGGTTAAAAAAGCGTTCAAACGTGAGGCGTGAGCCGGACAGCTTACCTTACGTAGACGTTAGGGGCTCACAGGCTGAGCTCACCTCGCCACACCACAGGTTAGGTTCGGTTCGGTTCGGTTCGCTCGGCTCAGCGTAAAGCGCCGAGGTCAGGGTTACGTTCGTTCACCTTCGGGCGCCACACTTTCGGTTGAAAGGTCGCGACGGGACGACGTCGGCAGGCACGCCGCAAACGAACAAAAACGTACAGACGACGTCGGAAACCGCCGACAGACGGGGGAGCAGCACGACCACGACCAGACACCGAGCGCGAACCAGACACACGCGAACCACCCCCACCGGCCAAAGGGCACCACACAACAACCCAGAGCACCACGTGTCGACACCAGAGCAACCCGCCGCTCACGCGACATGGCTGGCACCGAAGGGCAACCGCCCGCAACTGCGCTTTCCGCGCCGGCCCGGATGCACGTCGTGCTACAACAACACCACTACCGTACACAGCCGCTGTTCACAACATCACTATCAATGGCGCGCCCGCGGCTCGCCGCCGTCGCAGTCGCAGCCCCAACGCCAGCACTTTTGCACCACCATTCACACGCACCGCAACACAGCTCGCCGACACAGCCGAACAAAACAAACACCACACAACAACAACAGCAACAACGCCGCCGCCTCTACTTGTGCCGGCGACCCACCCCGCCGATGGCGCACCTTTCGCCAGCCGGCAATCGACACACACGCACCCACCCACCGGGGCCCAGTGCAAAAAAAAAAACACACAAAAACAAAAAAACAAAACAACACAAACGACACGGGAAGCGCACACCGCCACTTCGCGCGCACGCCACCAACCAGTCGTCGTCTCAAAATAACAAACACAAACAAAATAAACTAACAACTAGGGCAACACAAAACAAAAACGCCTCGCACGAACCGCCCACAAAAAGGACAAGCACACGCACAGCCTCTGCTGACGACCACGACGCAGCGGCACGCTGCTCCTGTCCCGCGCCCCGCGCCCCACTCGATTCACAACTCACGCGACACCGTCAACGACGGGCTCGCTTCCCGCAACCTACCACCTTTCCGCCACGACGCACAGCCCCAGCCCCACCCGACGACTGCACTTTCACCACCGCCTCCCCCTTCCCCCCCAAAACACACACACACACACACACACACAGCCAGCCAAAAACGCACTCGCGACCCACACATGCACGTGCATCGGCACACGCCAACCAGTCAACGTCGACAACCACACGCCACGCAAGGCTCGAAACGAAAACGAAACCGGCGTCCTTCCACGTTGCCATCAAGCTACGCGACACAAGACACAAGGAACCAACACAACAGCCGGCCCCACTAATTCCCACTCTCACGCCGCAAAAAGCACACCGAAACCGCCAAACACGCACGCACATTCCCCTTCGCACTGACACCACCGACCGGCTCGCTACCACACACCTCTCGGCAGCCGTTTCACGCCAATTCGCCACACAGTCGACAAGCGCCCGCCCTGTACGGCACACGCAACGACGCAGCGCAGCAAAGGGCGCCCGCAACACATACCTCTCCGCCGCCCGACGCGCCAACCGCCACACCACACCGCCAGCCACTCGCAAATTGTGCACTGCCACCAGCCACACGTCCAACACGCCGCGCCGCCTCCGGCCACCCGCCAGGGGGCGCTCACGTCCGCGACAACAGCGCGGCCCGCCGGGCCGGGCCGAACCGAACCGAGCCGCCGCTGCTCTGCACTCGGCACGGCCACACCCTGCTGCAGACCGGGCTCGTCCCTCTGTACGCGTCTGCCTGCGCATCAACACAACACGACCTTTTTTTTTTTTCTCTCTCTCTCTACCGCCATCCCTTCTTCTCGCGTTTTACTCGTTGTTGCAGCAGCGGCGCACACCTACACATCCACAGCCCCAGCCGAGCCGGCCTCACCTCAGGGCCCGCCGCCAGCGTCTCCTCCTCGGGCACAGGTGCGGTGCTGTGGCCGCCCATCCAACCGCATTGCTGGCCGTCCAGCCACCAGGCGTTCCCACTGCCGCGAGCCACGCCGCGCACCGACCCTGCTGCAGAAAACGAAGCATAGCCAGAGACCGACCGATACACAAAGCAAGCCGTCGCCTCGCCTCTTGTCCTTCCTGCCTTCCTTCCGCCCCCGCCCTTCTCACACCACCGCCTCTCCACTTTCGCCCCCCCCTCCTTTTTTTTTTTTTTTTTTTGTTTTCTTCTTTCTTTCTTTGGCCCTCTCTCCTTCCCGCCATGGCGGTTACGGCACCGCCTGCAGCGGCAGATTTTTTGCGCCCACACGCCTACTCCTACCACCATTAACCTTGCCCTGCCCTGCCCTGCCCTGCCCTGCCCTGCCCTGCCCTGCCCTGCCCATCAACGTCGCAGTCGAACCGACGCTTGCCAACACACTGCCCACGTTCCTTTCTCTTTTCGGCCTACGCCCATTACGCGCCGCCGCCACAGCACCTTCCCTTCCCACAACACACCGACGTCATCACACGCACCCAAAACAGGGGCCACGACCGTGTTCCTCGCCCACTCCCATCCCGCACGGTACGCACATTCCCAACTACTACCGCGCACCCTCCCTTTCCAATCTGTGTGTCTCTGTGTCTGTGTCCTGTCCGCGCGTGACGCCTCTCAACATCCGCCGTCCCCCGTCCCGTTTTCGCCCCCATGCCGTCGTCGCGCCGCCTCCGCCCCTGTCCGCCCCGCACCACACCATACACCGCTGCTTGTCCCGGCCGTTGCCACCAAAGGCGCCGACCGCAAACGCGCCACGCCGCAGCCCCCGTGCGTCTCGCGCTCGCTTGCATCTCCGTGCCGACGCTGCCTCTCTTCCCGCTCGCACTCGACCTCGACAACACAGTCTTTGGCTCCGCCACTGCGTGTTCCGGTGGTACGCACGCTGCAACACGTATGTATTCATTACCAGAGCGATGGCGAGGCATGACAGCATCTCTGTCTGACCAGAGAGTTCTTTATCGCTGCTAGTCGGCGCTTGGACCGCGCCAGACGACAGTAGTGGCACGCACCGGGTCGCCAGGAACAGTTGTTATATATATATATTGTAGCGCGAGTCGGGAGAGGTAGTAGTCGGTCGACAGTAGTAGCGGGTGGACGGTTGTACTGAGCGGGCGTCGGCGGCGTGCTCTGCTCGTCTCGCGACTCTGGTCACGGTTCGGGACGATGTATAGTCTATTGTGTTATAATCAAAAGGTGGTGTGACGCTGCATTGCGCAAATCTGATAACGTATGTTCATTGTACTTATTTTGTTCAACAACAAAAGCCCCACTATTACTTTTTTTCTAAAGTAACTTTTGTCTCTTAACGAAAAACATTCACTTTTTAAAGACTACTTCCTATGGCATTTCCCTCCAAGGAGTGCAATTAATTACCAGCCAGCACTCATTCATTGCACACAGCTGTGTAAGGGGTATCTACAATTGAGGAGCGGATATAAATGCAATTTTTTGTTTTTTTTTTTTTTTTTTTGTGTGTGTGTTGTAACCTCCCAGCAACATTTAAAATAATGGACAATGTTATTTACGGATGCTAATGGACATTGCGCTAATTGTAACCTCGCCCACAATGAGAGGTATTGAAAATGGCAACAAAAATGTGAAATTCGCAATCTGACTCAAATATAAAGTCTTCACACAACATTTAAAAACGTCCGTTCAGTGACAAGAAACTTCAATTAAACCGAAATATCGGTCTTTGGCCCTGTGCAAAACAATCAGAATTAATGTCTTACCTCCGAATAAATGGATGTCACATTTCTGCTCTGGTTGTTGCGCAGCGCTTGGAGGAACTGCATTGCAAATAATAATATTCTCTTTTTTTGTGATTTTAGTGACATTTTTCTTCAAAGAAGTGGAATGAAATGTGAAGTGCAACGAACTCTTTAGTTCAATAAACAATTAAATGTTTGAAAAATGCTTTTGAAATAAAAATTATTACTGGGGAACTTGTTGGAGAATAATTACAATAAATACAATTTTTCATTATCTAATGATTATATTAATTAACAGTATACCTTATTCACCATCTTGACCAGTGTTGCCGACCGCCTACATCACACAACCGCACTCGGCTGCTACTACTGACCGACCGCTCTGCATGACGACTATTAGCGTACTGCACGCGACGACTACTGACAGAGTACAGCCCTCAACTACACAGAGCTACGGACTCGCAACGACTACTGACTGACTGACTGACTGAGAACCGCTCGCAACACTCGCGCAGTCCAGCGCAAACTCTCTGGTCACAGATGCTACAATGTCTCGCCATCGCTACTATGTTACATACGTGTTTCAGTGTCTTTTTCATTGGGGTAACGATCTTTGGCTCTTTTTATTCTGAATACAGGGCCAAAGGTCAACGCTGCTGCCCTTATACAATTTATCAGGTTTCATTATGTCTGTTGCAATGTTACATACGGTTCACTCTTTCATTAATATTATCGTTGGGTTTGTTTTGTAGGGACGTTAACATTCTGGCACATTTTTATTATCATCGGACTCTCTGCTATTTGTGCAGGGAGGTTATACCTGGGTCCATTTCCATTTCCATTTACATTTTAATATTGATAGACTTTTTGTTTTTCCTTCTTTTTTTTTTTTTTTGTTGTTTTTTTTTTGTTTTGTTTTTCCCGCTCTCACCACCACCGCCGCATCACGCCTTCCGTTTTCTTGGTTTCTTTTCTGTTCTTCAACTGCTTCAACATCACCGCGCCCCATTTCCACACCACAGCCATCAGCCTCCAAGACGGGCGGGCGCAGTGTGCCATTTCCGGCGCACAAGCACACCCGTACGGTACTCTCCTCGCCCCCACGCCACCAACAACACAGCGACCACGCGGCTTTCAGGCATGGCACGGCACGGCACCGGCGAAATGCGCCGCCCCCGCCCCTCCGCGCATCCGTCCGTCTCGCCACGTTCACTGACAGCCGCGTCTGCGGCTACACCACGACAACCACAACACAACACCGCTCCCCTCCCTGGCAACTCACATTGTTTTTCTCCTCCTCTTTTGCACAAACCACAACGCCGAGCACAGGCGCAAGCCACCCACACCGCGCCCCTCCCCGTCCCGTCTTTGGCCGCCGCTCCTCGTTTCCTCGTTTGCCCCCTCCCATCTCCCGAAATGCCATGCCAGCAGCGTTACGCATGCCCCTCCCCTGTCCACACAACACTACCGCCTAACGAACAGCCTTCCGGGCCACATGCAGGGCACGCCCACCTCCAAACACTGCCAATTCACGGACGCACGCACGCACGCACGCACGCACGCACGCACACACACACACACACACACACACACACACTCACTTTCTCGACACCTTTCTGTACGGAGGGTGCGTCATCTCGACCGTGACAGAGTGACGGCAACTATCGACGATCCATTTCCCCCCACTGGTAAAACATGTCCACTAACACCTACATACATCATTCAAGTACACAGACAATAGCATACACACAATGGGAGGGCACACGAACATGGACGGCACGGCACTGTCATACACTCTTCCTCAGAACCATATCAACAAACGTTACGTACATCCGGGAAAGCGAAAGCGAAAGCGAAAGCAAAAGCAAAGGCAAAGCCCAATGCAGCCGTCAAAGGTAACGTTCACCACGGCAGACACTTGCAGCCGCGCCGCCGTTAAACGCATTTCAGTGCGGCTCCAATACGCCTCCGACACGGGAACGTTCCGTTGCTCTACGAATGCGTTTCTCCCCTTTTTCCCTTCCCCCCCTCCTTGCACTCTTGCCTCATTCCTCACGTTCTGCCCGGACATTCGACCGATCAAAGTCAACCTTTCGTTACCGTTCTCAGCGCGACGGTGTACAACAGTATGACGGGTGTGCCCACGACTTCGGTTCAGTTGCGTGACGCCGGTCTATCGCGCCGATCGACAGTTACTCAGGGGGCGACGGATCGGACCACGTCACCGACACACAAAACACTTTCAAAACAAACAAATACATACCGGATGGACACAGACAAACACGTGTACAGACATTCGCCAAACAAACGACCGCCGCCGCCGTCGTCGCGCTTACTGTATACTGCACTGGACACGCGTGCATCTTGAATGACGACATCGGTGTGCGTGCGTCGTACGCAATCAGTCAGACACGGCTATCAAACATCAGAGTCGAATGGTACATCATCGTGCGTGTCGCCGTACACGTACAGTACAATACAACAACAATGCGTCTTAATGGCACGTTCATTTCAACGTCACTCACACACCTCCACGCTGCAGTTACGTCGCACCATTGTCAAACTCGGCGTACAGCAAAGGGAATAGTGGGCGGCAAAAAAAAAAAAAAAAACCAAACAAAAACATTTCACATTTCACCCTCGCCATGTATGATGTGCAAACAAAACAAACCCGCAAACGGCCGTCGTTACGGTGACACAAAAGTCGCCGATCGCACTGTCCCCCCTCGCAGACGGGTAACACACACACACACACCAACAACACCAATGGGTCAAAAACCACGCCAACGAGGCGTGCCACCATTCCACGCCACGGCGACCAACCTCGTGGCCGTACCCCGCGCAACACGCTTTGACGCGCGCCCCCCCCCCCCACCCACAATCAAAATGCACACATACATCACAGCCGTCCACACAAACAACAACAACAACAATTCCGCCCTTCCCGCAAAAGGCAAGTTGGTGGCCCTGAAAAGGGCCGTTTTGCCGCTCTCGCAACGGACGAGCCTTCTCCATCCTTCCCTTCCTTCCATTCCAGAGCCACCCCCTTACTTGGAGCTCGTGTACTTGGTCACCGCCTTCGTGCCCTCGCTCACGGCGTGCTTGGCCAGCTCGCCAGGCAGCAACAGCCGCACAGCGGTCTGGATCTCGCGGGACGTGATGGTCGAGCGCTTGTTGTAGTGCGCCAGGCGAGAAGCCTCGGCCGCAATGCGCTCGAAAATGTCGTTCACGAAGCTGTTCATGATGCTCATCGCCTTCGACGAGATGCCCGTGTCAGGGTGCACCTGCTTCAGCACCTTGTAGATGTAGATGGCATAGCTCTCCTTCCTCTTGCGCTTCTTCTTCTTGTCGCCCTTCGAAATGTTCTTCTGCGCCTTGCCAGCCTTCTTGGCGGCCTTCCCGCTAGTCTTGGGCGGCATCTCGAACCAACGTACGGCAGCAGCAACACCAGTAGCAAGCGCTCCGCTCTAGTCAGCGTCTCCCCACACAGTGGCACCCGCCGCCAGTTTTTTTTTTTTTTTTTTTTTTTTTTTTTTTTTTTTCTTTTTTTTTGTCACAATGTTGTTGAACAGGCTTATCGGCTTCGCCGATTTTCCGTGTATTGATGTAGTTGTGTTTAGGTAGTGCTGTTGGGGCACCATTTATTCTCTTTGGGGGTCAGGATTGTGATTTTTGAACTTAAAAGTTCACCAATCCGCCGCCCTTGATGGGGTACTGCGCCTTTCAGAAGGCTTGGTGTTGATTTTCCTTCCGCTCCTCTTGGTCCGTGGTGTTTTTGTTGCGGCTGGGATGCCGCTTTCCTCTTGTCCCTGGTGGTTCAGCGTCTGCTTGCCACTAGGTTGTCTCTCGCAATACGATCTACTTGGTCTGGTTTAAGGTGGTTGGTGTGATTGAAATTGCTTGTAAATGGGAGATGGGGTGTATTTCCTGGTTTATTCTGTGGGGTCCTCTGTGATGGATCGAGGTACCCTCTGTTTGTGCCAGGTTTTAGGTCTTTGGGTCCCTACGTCTGTCAGGTGTCTGCAGCTATTTCTAATGTTATCTATCTTTTGAAAAAGTTTTGTTGTCTGTTTCCTAATTGTTTGATCAAGTGTGTCCATCTCCAGCTGTTCGTGTAATTTGGATATTTTAGTCCAGTAGGGTGCTCCTAGGATCCACCTGAGCACTTTGTTTTGCACTACTTGCAATTCATATTTTCTTGTAGGGCAAGCCACTGCCCAAGATGAGCTACCATACGTCATTGTGGGCAGCACCGTTGTCTTATATAGTGTCCGCTTTGTTTCAGCTTTTAGGTTTTTGCTCTTGAAGAGGGGGTACAGTGCTTTAGCTAGGTTCAGTGCTTTTGTCTTTTTCTCTCTGATGTGGTGGTGGTACAGCAGTCTTCTGTCCAGCGTCACGCCAAGGTACTTGACCTCGTCCCTCCAGGGTAGCTCCTGGGCGTTGAGGCGCAGATGGTTTTCCAGGATTGGTCGCTTTCGGGTGAAGTAAATGGCAGTTGTTTTTGTGGCGTTGAGTTGTAATTTGTTTGTTCTACACCAGTTTTCTACGCGATTGAGTTGGCGTTGTAGTCTGCCAATGGATACATGCTGGCGGTGTTCACTGGTGTAGAACGCCGTGTCGTCAGCGAATTGGGCGATGTGGACTCCTGCCTCCAAGGGAATGTCGTTGACGTAGATGTTGAATAGAGTCGGCGAAAGGACAGACCCTTGGGGGATGCCCGCCATCAGCTGGCGACGAGTGGAACGTTTGCCATCCACCTCAACCACGAAATGCCTCTCGTTTAAGTAGCTGTCAAGTAGCTTGGCGTAGACGTCTGGGATAGATGTTTGATGCAGTATCTTCCATATTAAGTTTTCATGCCACACCTTGTCAAAGGCTTTTTCCCAGTCAAGGAACACGGCTGCGGTGGATTTCTGCAAGTTCATATTTGCTGCTATGTGTTCGGTGACGCGAAGCACTTGGAGTTCTGCTGACACCTTCTTTTGGAAGCCGAATTGCTCGGCTCTGAGTGTATTATTGTCGGTCAGGGATGGTTGGAGACGCTGAAGTAGGATCCTCTCAAACAGCTTCCCCATGGTCTGTAGCAAGCTGATAGGTCTGTTGTTTGAAGGGATTTTTGGGTCTTTTCCTGCTTTCGGTATGGTGATCAGTTTAGCTATTTTCCAGGAGGAGGGAAAGTACGATAGGTGCAGACATTTATTGAATATTCTGGTTAGGAGCACTATTGGCTTACGTGGCAGATTTTTTAGATGCATATGAGTTATTTTGTCAAGTCCAGGTGCAGAACCCCCCTTTCTTTTTCGTATTTCTCTTCTGACCTCAGTTGGGGTGGTTAGCTGCGGTGTTGTGGAGGGTGGCGTAGTCCTCAATGTATTGATGGTCTGTTTAATTTTGTCTTCTTGGTCTTGGTCGTCGCGTGTCTGTACGTCGTGGGTTGGGAGGGTGTTTTGTTCTTCGAAGGTGTCAGCGAGTAACTCGGCCTTTGACAAGGCGTCGTAAATTGTGCCCTGGTTGCCTGTCATGGCCCTTTTGGGTGGTTGGGCGGCTCTTATATTCCTTACAACCTTCCACTCGTCGGTGGTTTGGAGGTTGAAAGAATCCATTTTGTCCGCCCATACTTCCGCACGCCATTCCGTTAACCGTTTCCTCAGCTCGCGCATTAGTTGGTTGGCGGTGGTACGATCTCTTGGGTCGCGAGTTTGTTGCCAGCGTCTTTTGGCTTTATTTTTAATGTAACGGAGATCACGGAGGAGGGGTGGGAGTTCGAAATCATTGCTTGGTTGATTTGTTTTGGTTGTTGATTGGCGTGCAACTGTTTGGATCTGAGTGGTGAGGGATTCTATTGCTGAGTCGATTTCTTCTGTTGTGCTGAGTTGGATGTCTGGGCGGATGGTCGCTGTTAGGGAAGTTCGGTATAAATCCCAGTCGGTTTTGAACGTTTGGTGCTGCGGTGGCGGTGGTGGCATGAGTCTGTGGAAATTTACTAGTACAGGCTTGTGGTCAGAGGACAGGTCGTCCTGCACATCTAAGTGAATGTTGTCTGCTAACCCCTTGGTCACAACGATGTCCAGGACGTCAGGCCTCTGTTGTGGTAATAGCGGGACGTGGGTGGGGTCGTCAGGGCCCCAGACTGTGATTTGGAGTGCCTCTTCTAGGCTAACTAGTTTGTTGCCCTTCGGGTTTGCCACTCGTGAGTTCCAGAATGGGTGTTTAGCATTTAGGTCTCCCCCAAGTAACACCCTTGGATGGAGGTCAAATATCTGGCGTAGCTCGTTTTCGCGAAGTTCTCTATTTGGGGCAAGATATGCAGCCCCAATCAGCAGAACTCCGAGAGTTGTGTTGATTTTTAACAAGGTGGCTTCTAATTCTTCTATTGCAGGGGTTTCTACTATGTCGTGCGTAATATTGTTTTTTATGAAAATCGCTGTGCCACCGCCTCTCTGATGCTGTCTGTCTGTTCTGTAAGTGGCCATGTTTCTGAGTCGGAAGGTGTCAGGTGGACGTAGGTGGGTTTCCGTCACGAGCATAATGTCGATGTCGTTTTCAGCGATGAATGCTTGTACTTCGGTCTTTTTGGACTTTATGCCATTGGCATTCCAGACGCATAATGTCGTGTTTCGTTTGGGTGTTCTGCGACCTGCCATAGCTACTCTATGATGGTGAATACTGCCTCCATCAGTATTATCGCTTTGGTGGCCTTGTCGTTTGTTTGTCGGAGTTTTTGAGCGGTGAGTTTTATTGTATTCAGCAGTCGCTGTTTGTCGAAGAGCTTGAGGGTGCTGAGTATTTCGCCTATATCTGCTCCCAGTTCAGTTTGAAGGGGAGTTTGGCCTGGTTCTGTGTTTTGTGGTGGTGCTGGTTTTTCGCTGTTTGGTGGTGGTGCTGGTTTCTCAGTTTCTGTAGTAGTTGGCTGGTTTGGTACAGTTATGGTTTCCGCTGTGTGGCTTCCTTGTAGGTGTGTAGCTTTTATTTGTGTTGGCTTATTTGTTGATGGTGTCACTCGCTCGACTTCGGTGGATTTTGAGCTGTGCCCTGGCCTCGGGATTGGCACATGTTCCCTGGGCTTGGGCGTAGGCGGTGATTTTGAGGGCCCTTGGATTGGCGTCTTGCTATTATCCCTGCTTTCCACCTGGGTGTGCATTGGTGTCAGTTGCTTTGGTGAAACTGCGCTTGCATATGTGCGAGCTGTTGGTTGACCGAGTTGCTGTTGGGTTCCTGTGGTTTCAGAGGTTCCTTGGCGCTGCACTGCATTTTGGAGTTGGCTAGCCCGCTTTGGTGGGTGTGTGTGTTGTACGGATCGTGTGACTGGTAGAAAGGGTTTCAACTTGCTTTGGTAGACTTCGCAGCCTTTGTAATTTGCGGGGTGCGCTCCATTGCAGTTGGCGCACACTGGGCTGTCTGATCGCGGTTTAGTGCAATCTTTAGCCTCGTGTAGGCCCGCACAAATCAAGCACCTGGTGGGGAGCGTACAGTAGTTCGCTGTGTGGTCGAACCTTTGGCAGCGTCGGCACTGCCTTGGTCCAATTCTGGGTTTGTATGATTCGATACGAATCTTCATCCCCAGGAGGAAGCGCTCATCATATAGGCGGTCGGCTTCGGGTCTAGGTGGTGTGTTTATTTGATAAGTTCCTTCGTGAATCAGTTCCCTCGTTTCATGATTTCTTTTCTTGTACTCAAACACTGATACTATTTCGTGGCCTTTTTCCTCAAGTGCAGTTTTTACGTCTTCCTCGGGCGTCCGCGGGGGGAGGCCCTTCATCACGAATCTTCTTTGTCTGTCTGTGGCCAGCTGGTGTGTGAAGTGAGGAACATTTTCCTCTCTGAGGAATTTTTCCGCAGCGCGGAAATCTTCCACAGAGTCAAAGTGATATTTGGTGTTATCCCCACGGAAGATTGCTTTTAGGGGACCTTTCAGTTTGGTTTTTAGGATCTTGTTTAGTTTGATGTAATCACACGGCTGATGAACAATGATCGGTGGTATCATGGAGAAGGGTGTGTGTTGATTTTGACTGTTGTTATCCTGTGGTACTATCACTTGTGGTACAGCTTTTGGTGACTCATTCCCCTCTTTAGGCTCATTTTGTGTGGCTAGTGCGCCCGGGAGTTCTTCTATTAGGTCAAGGACCTGGTATAGGTTTTCAGTTTCGAAGGACAGGCACTCTGGCACCGGTTCCGGAGATGATCTGGGTGAGCGCCTACGCCTAGGTGATCTGGCATTTTGCCAGTCGCCTACGGCCCCTTCCTGTGATGGATCGTTACCGCCTGGGGATGGTGTTTCTGCGGTGTTGTCTGGTGGTTTCTGGGTGATCTGGTTGCTCCTAGTTCCTTCCATTTCACGTGGTGGCATATATTTAGGCATTACATTGAGGTGGTTGGTGGACCCTAACAGTGGAGATGGACACACCTGATCGCGAAAATCTTCACTAGCCCTAATCTCTGGCCTGGCCTGGCAGAACGCGGGCTGACCCCGCCGCAGCAGGGGGCCCTGGCTCTACAGCGTACCCTAACACTAACCAGCCCTAAATTCCAGCTGTCCGGAATTACTAGACGCTATCCCTACTTACGAGAGACAAACCTAGTGACAATTTGCTTTTTCTTGAAGGCGGCGCACGGAGCGCGGCGCCGAAGGCAGCGGCGGTGGATGGCCGCCGGAGAAGCAGCAGCGGTACCTCCCCGCTAAACGGCAGCGACAGCGGCCGCAGCAGCGACGGCGGCAAGTCTGCTGTGAGCAGCAGCGAGCCCCCTCGCGCCGAACACGACAATTCTGCCTCAAGCGTCTGCGCACTGGCGAGCGAAGCGAGCGCTACGACTGCCAGCGCGAGACTGGCCCGCCGCCAGCCGCCGCCGCACCTTTACCAGCTCGCCCTGTTGCGGCCGCCGACCAATGGGGCGCGCGCGCAACCGGCCGCCGCACCCGAGCCCATAAAGCACCCCCACCCCGGCTGCCCTTGACTTTGCCTCCCTTTCCGCGTCCGGACATGGCGATGGGCTAGCGACGGTGCACACGAAACGGAAACGAAAACGACCGGTGCGAGCGGCAGCGAGTCGAGCAGCGGAGTGCGTGCCGGCGCAGCTCTCTGCTTCTCTCTTTTATTCCTCTACCTTTAGAGGGTGTGCTGGTGGAGGTTGTTGTCACATTAGGACATTTCCTCCTCTTTTCTTTTGTGTTGTTTTTGTTTCTTTGCTTTTGTTGGTTGCTGTTCGTTGAGAGTTTTCTTTAGTTGTTCTTTTTCTGCTACTGCAGGAGTAGCCCAAGTCGCTACTCCTGCAGTAGCAGAAAAAGAACAACTAAAGAAAACTCTCAACGAACAGCAACCAACAAAAGCAAAGAAACAAAAACAACACAAAAGAAAAGAGGAGGAAATGTCCTAATGTGACAACAACCTCCACCAGCACACCCTCTAAAGGTAGAGGAATAAAAGAGAGAAGCAGAGAGCTGCGCCGGCACGCACTCCGCTGCTCGACTCGCTGCCGCTCGCACCGGTCGTTTTCGTTTCCGTTTCGTGTGCACCGTCGCTAGCCCATCGCCATGTCCGGACGCGGAAAGGGAGGCAAAGTCAAGGGCAAGTCAAAGTCCCGCTCAAGCAGGGCCGGGCTCCAGTTCCCGGTCGGCAGAATCCACCGCCTCCTGCGCAAGGGAAACTACGCAGAGCGCGTCGGCGCCGGGGCGCCCGTCTACCTCGCCGCCGTCATGGAGTACCTCGCGGCTGAGGTGCTCGAGCTGGCCGGAAACGCGGCCCGCGACAACAAGAAGACGCGCATCATCCCGCGCCACCTGCAGCTTGCCATCCGCAACGACGAGGAGCTCAACAAGCTCCTGTCGGGCGTCACCATCGCACAGGGTGGTGTCCTGCCCAACATCCAGGCCGTCCTGCTGCCAAAGAAGACCGAGAAGAAGGCCTAAAGGAGGCCAGGCAATCGCAGCGCCGCGTGCTCCCCTGCACGCAACGCGCTTTGCCGGCTCGGCCCACAACAATCGGCCCTTTTCAGGGCCACCACACAAACCTACGTCCAAAGCAAAATTTCAGTCGTCCTCGCCGCACCTTGTTTTGTTTCAACTTTGCACTGTCACAGCACAGCCGCCGCCGGCGCACGTCCGCCATCTTGTCGTCCACACAGCCCGTGTGGCCCAACACACACACACACATTTTGCACGGTCGCAGTCGCCTTCCAAACCGACAACGGCAGCAATAATGACCATTGTTAAAGGGAGGCGTGTCGACACACCGCCCTCCACTCCCGCGCGCAACGGCCGTCGACACGAACGAAACAGCTGATCCGGCCGCCTATGCCCACACGCCTTGCCTCGGAAACCCCAACGCCGCCGCAAACAAACACACAGAGCCAAACCACGCAAGCAAATAATCACCGCCTCTCGCACAACAACACACAGCCCGCCATCTCCGTCGCGATCGATACAAAGACACACAAACGAAGCAGCTCCACACACAGCCAGCCACATGACACGTTTCCTTTCCTTCTCCCCTCCCAGTCACATCACGTCGCTCAAACGGAAAGAAAGAAAGAAACAAACAAACACACGCAGCAACAACACAGACTCTTTCGCACTTTTCAACTTCCGAACAGTGTGGTGGCCCTGAAAAGGGCCGTTTTCTAGTCTCTCCCACCCACAAGCACGGCCGCGGGAAGGCCAGCGCCCGCTGCGACGCAGCCTAACCGCCGAAACCGTACAGGGTGCGCCCCTGCCTCTTCAGGGCGTACACCACGTCCATGGCCGTCACAGTCTTGCGCTTGGCGTGCTCAGTGTACGTCACCGCGTCGCGGATCACGTTCTCCAGGAACACCTTCAGCACCCCGCGGGTCTCCTCGTAGATCAGACCAGAGATGCGCTTCACGCCGCCCCTGCGAGCCAGGCGGCGGATGGCGGGCTTCGTGATGCCCTGGATGTTGTCGCGCAACACCTTGCGGTGCCGCTTGGCGCCACCCTTGCCGAGCCCCTTTCCTCCCTTGCCGCGGCCTGTCATCCTTCCTTCCTCGGGCAAAGCAAAACGTGCACAAACAGCAGCTGCAGCGGCTGGCGAGTCGGCTACGGTCTGCGCCCAGCGCGCCCGCCGCCCCCCTATATAGACTCTGGCCCGCCCTCCCCCCACCACGCGCAACCGAGGGCATATAAGCGCAGCACGGAGGCGCGCGGGCCCGTTGTCAAGGCAGCACCGGACGCCGCGCCGCACCTAACCTCCACGCACGCCGCTCCGCTACCGCTACCGCTACCGCCATGGCCCGCACAAAGCAAACGGCCCGCAAGTCCACCGGCGGAAAGGCGCCGCGCAAACAGCTCGCCACCAAGGCGGCGAGGAAGAGCGCGCCCGCCACCGGAGGCGTCAAGAAGCCCCACCGCTACAGGCCGGGCACCGTCGCCCTGCGAGAAATCAGGCGCTACCAGAAGAGCACAGAGCTGCTCATCCGCAAGCTGCCATTCCAGCGCCTAGTGCGCGAGATCGCCCAGGACTTCAAGACCGACCTGCGCTTCCAGAGCTCCGCAGTCATGGCCCTGCAGGAGGCCAGCGAGGCCTACCTCGTCGGCCTCTTCGAAGACACCAACCTGTGCGCAATCCACGCCAAGCGCGTCACCATCATGCCCAAGGACATCCAGCTCGCGCGCCGCATCCGCGGCGAGCGCGCCTAAACCGCGCCGCGGCACCGCACCGCACAAACAAAAACGGCCCTTTTCAGGGCCACTAACATCTCTCCGTCGCGAGCAAACTTTGTCGGTCGCCTGCCTCTCGCCCCGCAACCCAAAAACAAAAACCACCACTTCCCGTCCGTCCGCCACACCCGCTCACTCTGCCTGCCTGCTAGCAGCGCGCAACAATCACACATCATCCCTCCCCCGGCGCTCCAAGCGCACAATACCCAACGGCCGACGTCACACCGCACGGCTGGCTGGCTGGCCGGCCGCCCGCCGCTTTCGTTTCGAAAACAAAAAAAAAACCCGCACTCCACTCCGACGGCCAACGGCCAGGCAGGCGCGCTCGCTCGCTCTACACGCCGCCGAAATCCCCGCCGACTCCTTCCACATCTCAACGTGCCCCCCGTTGCAAAACATAACACACACAAAGGAACAAAACAAAGACCAGACACGACTCGACAAGACAGACATCCGAGAAGAACGAACGCAGGCAAGCCATCCAACGTATTCAAACAAAACAACGTGACAGAAAACCAACCGTCGGCCGCCGCCACAAACACGGCGACAATCAACCACGACAACAACAACACCGCTTACCGCTACCGCCGCCCACACCCGCCACCGACCCCCGCAATCCAACCACCACGGCACGCAAACAGCATCCCCACGGGCATACAGACAGACACCCACACCAAACGCAACACGACAATCAAAACCTTCCCCGACGTGCTTTGATGGCCCTGAGAAGGGCCGTTTTGGGCCGCGCGTCTCTTGCGCGCCACTAGACGACGACGGGGGGTGGGGACGACGGAGTCAAGCGCCAAACCCTTCCTTTCCCATCTCTTTCTCCTCTACTCTACTCTACTTCTTCTTCTTGGGCGAAGCCTTCGCCTTAGACGGCGTCGTCGCCTTCTTCGGGCGCGGCGCCTTCGGCTTCTTCGTCGGAACCTTGGCGGCCTTCTTCGCCTTCGACGGCGACTTGGCCTTGGCCGGCTTGGCCGCAGCCGCCTTCTTCGCACCCGCGGGAGCGGCCGACGCCGCAGACGCCTTCTTGGCGGCGCCCGCCTTCCGACCGGTCGCCGCCTTCACGCCACCAGCCTTCTTTGCGCCGGCCGCACGGGCGCCCTTCTTCTCCTTGCTGGCCGGAGCGGCGCGCTTCTTCTTGGCACCGCCAGCACGAGCCTTGCCGCCCTCGGCCGCCCCCCCGCCGCCGGCGCCGGCAAGCTTGAACGAGCCGGACGCGCCCTTCCCCTTCGTCTGCACCAGCTCGCCCGCCACGACGGCCGACTTGAGGTACTTCTTGATAAACGGCGCCAGCTTCTCCGCGTCCAGCTTGTAGTGCGCGGCTATGTACTTCTTGATCGCCTGCAGCGACGACCCGCCGCGCTCCTTCAGACTCTTGATGGCGGCCGTCACCATCTCAGAGGTGCGCGGGTGCGCAGGCTTGGCGCGCGGCTTCTTCGCAGACGACGCAGACTTGGCCTTCTTCGTAGTGCCGGTGGCGGCGGGTGCCGCAGCAGTCTCGTTCGTAGCCGCCTGATCTGCCATTTCGACGACGCGCGTAACACACAGCGAGAGCGAGCGGGACGGCAGGCACGCAAGCACAGCACAGCAGCAGAGCAGAGAATCATTTTTTTTTTTTTTTTTTTTTTTTTTTTTTTTTTTTTTTTTTTGTGTCACGTGGTGTTCTACAGTTCCTTCGGCTTTGCCGAATCTACGTGTATTTGTATGGTTTGGTTTGTTGTTCTCTGTGATTAAATTTTTATTTACAAAAACAAAATCGTAGGCATTGGAGGGCATGGTCGGTAACAATAAGGCCTTGCGGCCCCCGACCATCCTCGATTTTTGAGGCGTGGGTTCTGTGCAGTGGGTGCAGCGGGTGCTGCTTCCCACTGCTTTCCTTTTGTGAAGTTTGCCAGTCGGCCGCTCGGCGAGATGAGGTCGTCGTTCCGTGGCGGCCGCTGTGCCCGTTGTTCCGCCGCTTGCCCACTGGGTACGGCGTCGTACATTTGAGGATCTGCGTCTTACTTTAACATTAATTTTTACAACATTTGTCAAGTGGTTAACTCTAGTTTATTCTATATAGCTAAGGGTGGTCGTGCAGCCGACAGAGAGTGGGGGAGGGGCTTGGTGATTGCATCTTAGACTTAGTTCTGGTCCTACGCTAATAATCAGCAAGAAAATTTAAAACTAACAATTAATGCACAAATAATAGACATGTTCCTATTTCCTATTGGTTTCTACCACGGGAGCATGGATTTTTAAGGACAATTACAGTGTATTATGTTAAACTAAAACGACATCTTATTAACTATTGTGTTTTTACTATTGCTTACTACTTCCTTACTAGTCTACGGGGGCTTCTATGATTCGGCGTGGCACTCTCTGCCTGTGCCACGTTCGGGGTATCACAGTACCTGTGCCCCTGAGTTGTCTGCAGTTTTCTCTGGTTTGTTCAAGTTTGTCAAACAGTGTCGTTACCAGTCTTTGCACTGTGTCTTGTATCCTCTCGACTTCCACTGTTTCATGGAGTTCTTGTACGGGTGTCCACGGTGGGGCGTCCAGAATCCACCTTAGCACTTTATTTTGCACCCTTTGCAATTTTTTGTGGTTTGTCTGGCACGTGATTCCCCACGCAGAACACCCGTACGTTAGTGCTGGGAGGACGGTTGTTTTGTACAGTGTTCGTTTAGTTTCCATCCACATCTCCCTGCTGAGGAAGAAGGGCAGGAGGGCTTTTGCGAGGTTTATACCTCTCTCTCGCTTTTCCCCGATGTGAAGGTGAAACAACATCTTTTTGTCTAATGTTACGCCCAGGTATTTCACGGAGTCTCTCCACGGTAGTTCCTGGGCGTTTAGGGACAGCTGGTTTCTGAGTACCGGCCGCTTCCTTGTGAAGTAGACAGCTGTAGTTTTGTCTGCGTTTAATGTCATTTTGTTTCCCCTACACCAGTCTTCTACCATGTCTAGCTGCCTTTGGAGGCGTGCTATGTTTGAGTGGTGCTGCCTGCCACTCGTGTAGAAGGCTGTGTCATCCGCGAATTGGGCTATCCTGGCATGCGGTGACAGGGGGATGTCGTTTGCGTATATGTTGAAAAGTGTAGGTGATAGCACCGACCCCTGGGGTATGCCGGCCCTCAGGGTCTTTCTTGAGGAGCGTTTTCCGTCTACCTCAACAAGGAACGTCCGGTCTGTCAGAAAGCTGTCTATTAGTTTTGTGTACACATCGGGGATCGTCGTGTTGTGGTGTATCTTATAGGTTAAGTTGTCATGCCAAACCTTGTCGTAAGCCTTTTCCCAATCGAGGAATACTGCTGCTGTTGAATTTGTGTAGTTGAAATTGTGTGTGATATGTTCTGTTAGTCGAAGGACTTGTAGCTCTGCAGAGACCTTTTTCTGGAACCCAAATTGTTCCGGTCTGATGGTTTCATCGTCTATGAGACATTTGTTGATCCTGTCCAATACTACCCTTTCAAGTGTTTTCCCCATTGTGGAGAGTAAACTGATTGGGCGGTGGTTCGCCGGTAGTTTTGGGTCTTTCCCTGCCTTTGGGATTGTAATGACTTTTGCTGCCTTCCAGGCCGCAGGGAATTTTTGTAGCAGCATGCAGCTATTTATTATGCGTGTTAGCAGGACTAGTGGTTTCCTAGAGAGGTTCTTTAGATGCAAATTTGAAATTTTGTCTAGTCCTGGTGCGGATCTGCCCTTTCTGCAGGCTATTATTTTCTTTATGTGTGTCGGTGTTGTGAGTTCTGGTGCTGTTTGTGTCGGTGTGTCTCGGAGATTTTGAACTGTTTGTGTGACATTCTCTTCCTCAAGTTGTTCTGCAGCTGTGAGGTCGATCTGTGGTGTTGTGTTTTGCTCCTCGTACGTGTCCGCAAACAGTTCGGCTTTCGACAAGGCATCAAACACGGTTCCCTGGGGTCCTAGCATAGCCCTTTTAGCTGGTCGCTGCTGTCGAATGTGTTTGACTAGTTGCCACTCGTCCTGGGTTTGGAGGCAGAGTGTCTCCATCCTGTCTTCCCAGGTTTCCGCGCGCCATTCTTTCAGCCGCTTTTCAAGCTCACGAGACAGTCTGTTCATTTCTCTCCGCTCCCGCGGGTCCCTGCTTCTTTGCCACAGCTTTCTGTGTCTGTTTTTCTGGCATCGAAGTTCCCGCAGTAGCGGAGGGAGTTCTGTTTCGTGTCTATCCGGTAGTGTTGTGGTTATCCTGGTCTGTTTTATGGCTTTTTGTATCTTGGTAGTCAAGTATTCGACAGCGTCGTCCAGCTTTTCCTCTGACGACAGGTCCAGTGTTGGGTCTATTGTGTCTGTGAGGACCCTGCGATACTGTTCCCAGTTCATGTCTATAACTCTTCTCGGAATGTCCGGGATAGAGTTTAGCCTGCGGAGTTTCACTAGTACCGGATTGTGGTCCGACGTTAGGTCCTGGATCGTATCTAGCGTGACGTCGTCTCCAATGTTTTTCGTCAGCAGTACGTCCAGGACGTCCGGTCTTTGTCCGGCTATGAGTGGGACGTGTGTCGCGTCGTCTGGGCCGCGGACGATGTAGTGGTACGCGTCCTCCAGTTGCAGGAGTTTTGTTCCTTTGGGGTTCGTTGTGCGGGAATTCCACGCTGGATTTTTAGCGTTTAGGTCCCCGCCCAACGCCACCCTTTGGTGTCTGTCGAAGATCACTCTGAGGTCTTCTTCCAGTAGCTGGCGGTTTGGGGCTAGGTATGCTGCCCCCACCGTCAGTTTCCCTCTTTCTGTGTTTATTGTGACCAGAGTGACCTCGATGTCCTGCACTGGCGGCGCGGCCACCACATCGTGTGGGATTTTCCGTTTTAGGAACACGGCCGTACCGCCTCCTCGTTGATTTTGTCTGTCTGTGCGGTATCCCGTCATGTTCCGCAGTTTAAAAGTATCGCAGGGCCGGAGGTGTGTTTCGGAGACTAACAGGACGTCCACATTGTGTTCCGAAATGAACGTCTGTAGCTCCGTCTTTTTGTTTTTGATACCGTTTGCATTCCATATGCAGAGTGTTGTGTCAGTGTTTTGTCTGCCTCGTTGCGCCATCTTTACATGAACGCACTAAGCAGACCCTGTAGTATTATTTGTGTCTTTTCCGTCCTGTCCGATGTTTGACGGAGCGCGTTTGCCGTGTGTAGTATTGTTGTGACGATGTTTGTGTCCTGCTCGAGGGAACGGATTGTGTTTATGATCACCCATAGGGCGTCCACGAGCATTCCTTTTTCATTTGTGTGTGGTGTGTCAGTGGTTTCCTGTTTATTTTGTGTTGTCTCTTTTTGTATTTGTGTTTGTTTTCTCGTGTTTGTCTGGGTGTGATTTGGTGTAGTGTCGGTCGGTGGTGATGTTAGTGCCTCTCTGAAGGAGCGGCGGCGAGGTGTTGGCGTGTTCTTGTCTGTGTCTGCCACCTCCGCGTGTGCGGCTGCGGCAATGTCCGGATGGACCTGTCGTCGCGCAGGGAGAGGTGGAAACTGTGGTCTTGTTTGTTGTGAGCGTGGGGGGCGTGGGGAGCGTGCGCCCTCTGCTGTGTGTGTGTCTGGTCTGTCTGCTCTGTGTGTCGCTTTTTCTGTTTCGTCAGTTGTCGACTGTTGTATTGTTTCCCCTGTAGTGGGGACTCTTTCTGGGAGGGTTTCCCTGTTTGTTTGGTCGTCATGTTTCGTCTGTGGTGTGTCTCTTAACACCTGGTTGGGGTCTGTCCTCGTTTTTCTTCCGTCCTTTCTTTTGTCTTGTCGGGGTTGTCTGTTTTTCGAGGGCGCACGCTGATTCTGCTGTCCCTCTGTCGGCTGTCTGGGGCGGTGTATGTACTTTTGGTGTTCCGGGCAGCCTTTCCAAGATGCTGGGTGGTCTCCGGAGCACAGTACACATTTTGGCGGTTCGCTCTCTGGCTTCCGGCAGTCTTTTGTGGCGTGAAGGCCCGCGCACTTTACGCACCTCGCCGGCATATTGCAATAATTTGCCGTGTGCGTTAGGCGCTGGCAGCGGTGGCACTGCGCGCGACCTTCCTTGGGACGGTAGGTTTCTACCGTCACCTTCGTGTGGAGGATGTACCGCACTTCGTATATCCTCTCACCGCCCGAGCCGCTGGGAAGGGAGACTTTGTACGTTGGCTCGCGGATGAGCCTTCGTGAATTGCGTGCTCGTTTTTTAAATTGGTGCACGTAAGTAGGTCTGAAGCCTATTTCTACAAGAGCCTCTCGTAGTTCCTCCTCTAGTACTTGGGCTGGTAGGCCGTGGACGACCACGTGTAAATCCCTTTTCTCGGGCGGTTGGTGGTTGTAGTGCGGTACCTCCCTTTCTCTTAGAAAGGCTGCCGCGGCGTAGTAGTCACTTAGGGACTCGAAATTGTACTTTACTGAGTCACCCCGGAAAATGGCCTTTAGGGGGCCTGATATCTTGTCTTTTATCGCTTTGTTAAGTTTTGTGTATCCCTCTAGTTGGTACACCACTATTGGTGGGACATTTCTGGGATTTGTCTCGTCCTCTCCGCTGTCGGTGGACTGTTGCTGACCCTCGGCGGCGGGAGTCGAGTTGTCGTCGTGCGACGTAGCGGTTGGAGCTGTTGCTGTTTCCCTTTGTGGAGTTTGTTGTGGTGGCGGCGGCGGGTTGACGTCTGGGGTGGCGGTTGTCTCGCCTTCCTCATCCGAGTCCCCCAAGGCATCAAAACGGTTGGGACTCTCGAAACTGTGCGGTAGTTTTGTGGGGATTTGTGATTTCCTTCTCCCTGCCCCTTGCTGTTGTCGTGGGGTGGAGTTAACTGAGGTGTTTGTCATCGTCGGTCTGCTCGCAGATGCGGAAGTCGACGCGACGCGGTTGTTTGGGCTTTTACGCGTGGGTTTCGTGATGCCGACGCGGGTGCCTTTTATGTTCTTTGGTGGTGCGGACAGAGCGCTATTTTGGCGGCTCTGTCGGGCTGTGTAGTATTTTGCGCTTGCCGGTTTGGCAAGCTTCTTTTTAGCCATTTCTTTCGCTAAAAATTCAGTCTCCTTTTCACGTCCCCGCTGTTCAGCCGGGGAGAGGAGTTGTGGTGTTGTGTTGTTTAATTGGGTCTTTTCCCCGTCTGGTGTTTTGTTTTGTGCCAGTTTTGGCTGGGGTCCAATTTTCCCCATTTCTGGCTGGTGGAGGGGGTAGTTGGTATAGCTCACGGAGAGGGCATTTTCTCCTGTGGTTGTGTGGGAGACTATTTTCCCTGCTCGCGAAATTCACTTTGCCCTAATTTCTTTAGCCTGGCCTGGCAAAGCGCGGGCTTGTCCCGCCGCGGCAGGGGCCCTGACCTTGCAGCGTTCCCTATGCTATCAAGGTCCCTACTATTCCGGCTTTCCAGAATATCTCGCCTATCTGTTTTTCGGTACAAGTGGGCACGACAATTTTGCCTCTTCTTTGGCGTCCCCGGCGGCGTAGGCGGCGGCTGAGGCACCCCAGCTGCTGCGTGGCGGAGCGGCGCGGCGTGCGGACGACCTCACGCTACGGCGGCTCAGCCTCGAGTGGGCCGGAGAATCACAAGGCCCAGCCAGTGTCGCGGGCGGGCGCGGACGGCCGAGAGAGCGGCCGCCACTCTGCGCGCCGCCGCGCCGCGCCTCCCGCGCTTGCTACCGCCCAACGTCCGACAGCCTGTGCGGAGCAGCCCCAAACCTGCGCCACAACCGCCCGCGCCTTTCAAACCACCGAGGATGGGGCTACACACAGCCACACCACAGTCGCCAACCAGTCGCCACGGCAGCGCCGCAAACCACGGCCAAACTGCAGCTACCGCGCGCTACAGCCTGGGTCGGCCCGCCGAGAATCGCCGCCCCCGCCCAAATGCCGCCCCCACAGCCCCAGCCGACGACCCGCCACAATGGCCAAACCTTCGGCAAAACTCCCACACCGTCGCCGCGGCAGCCCGGCCAGCGCGGCCGGCGCCACAGCCACACAAGCCGAGGCGTGCGGCGATGACGGCCGTGCAAACGCGCCTCCGCCGCCCCATCGCCTTCCGTCGCCCTCCCGCCGTTTCCCGATCGGCCCGCAGCCGTCGGGCCACATCGCGCGCCGTCCTCCTCCTCTCGCCCGCCAACATTCACAGCCGTTTCTCAACAATTGCCCGCCGCAAACGGACGCCGCCTGCGCAACAGGCGCCGCCGCCCCTCGCCGCTTCCGACCCACAACCCCTCGACCGAGGCAAACCGCAATCCGAATCTACAGACCAACCCAATCTGCCGTCAAGCACACACGACAGCCGACCTTACACGTTACGCGTTACACATTACGTTTACACGTCTACGTTAGGTTAGGTTAGGTGGACGTGGGTTAGGTTAAGGGGACTTGGGTTAGGTTAAGCGTCAAACTTAGGTTAAGCATTCAAACACGTCAGGCGTCAGAGGTTAGGTTAGGTTAGGTTAGGTTACACGTTAGGTTAGGTTAAGGGGTCAGTGCTAGGTTAAGAAGCGTCAAACGTAGGTTAAAAAAGCGTTCAAACGTGAGGCGTGAGCCGGACAGCTTACCTTACGTAGACGTTAGGGGCTCACAGGCTGAGCTCACCTCGCCACACCACAGGTTAGGTTCGGTTCGGTTCGGTTCGCTCGGCTCAGCGTAAAGCGCCGAGGTCAGGGTTACGTTCGTTCACCTTCGGGCGCCACACTTTCGGTTGAAAGGTCGCGACGGGACGACGTCGGCAGGCACGCCGCAAACGAACAAAAACGTACAGACGACGTCGGAAACCGCCGACAGACGGGGGAGCAGCACGACCACGACCAGACACCGAGCGCGAACCAGACACACGCGAACCACCCCCACCGGCCAAAGGGCACCACACAACAACCCAGAGCACCACGTGTCGACACCAGAGCAACCCGCCGCTCACGCGACATGGCTGGCACCGAAGGGCAACCGCCCGCAACTGCGCTTTCCGCGCCGGCCCGGATGCACGTCGTGCTACAACAACACCACTACCGTACACAGCCGCTGTTCACAACATCACTATCAATGGCGCGCCCGCGGCTCGCCGCCGTCGCAGTCGCAGCCCCAACGCCAGCACTTTTGCACCACCATTCACACGCACCGCAACACAGCTCGCCGACACAGCCGAACAAAACAAACACCACACAACAACAACAGCAACAACGCCGCCGCCTCTACTTGTGCCGGCGACCCACCCCGCCGATGGCGCACCTTTCGCCAGCCGGCAATCGACACACACGCACCCACCCACCGGGGCCCAGTGCAAAAAAAAAAACACACAAAAACAAAAAAACAAAACAACACAAACGACACGGGAAGCGCACACCGCCACTTCGCGCGCACGCCACCAACCAGTCGTCGTCTCAAAATAACAAACACAAACAAAATAAACTAACAACTAGGGCAACACAAAACAAAAACGCCTCGCACGAACCGCCCACAAAAAGGACAAGCACACGCACAGCCTCTGCTGACGACCACGACGCAGCGGCACGCTGCTCCTGTCCCGCGCCCCGCGCCCCACTCGATTCACAACTCACGCGACACCGTCAACGACGGGCTCGCTTCCCGCAACCTACCACCTTTCCGCCACGACGCACAGCCCCAGCCCCACCCGACGACTGCACTTTCACCACCGCCTCCCCCTTCCCCCCCAAAACACACACACACACACACACACACAGCCAGCCAAAAACGCACTCGCGACCCACACATGCACGTGCATCGGCACACGCCAACCAGTCAACGTCGACAACCACACGCCACGCAAGGCTCGAAACGAAAACGAAACCGGCGTCCTTCCACGTTGCCATCAAGCTACGCGACACAAGACACAAGGAACCAACACAACAGCCGGCCCCACTAATTCCCACTCTCACGCCGCAAAAAGCACACCGAAACCGCCAAACACGCACGCACATTCCCCTTCGCACTGACACCACCGACCGGCTCGCTACCACACACCTCTCGGCAGCCGTTTCACGCCAATTCGCCACACAGTCGACAAGCGCCCGCCCTGTACGGCACACGCAACGACGCAGCGCAGCAAAGGGCGCCCGCAACACATACCTCTCCGCCGCCCGACGCGCCAACCGCCACACCACACCGCCAGCCACTCGCAAATTGTGCACTGCCACCAGCCACACGTCCAACACGCCGCGCCGCCTCCGGCCACCCGCCAGGGGGCGCTCACGTCCGCGACAACAGCGCGGCCCGCCGGGCCGGGCCGAACCGAACCGAGCCGCCGCTGCTCTGCACTCGGCACGGCCACACCCTGCTGCAGACCGGGCTCGTCCCTCTGTACGCGTCTGCCTGCGCATCAACACAACACGACCTTTTTTTTTTTTCTCTCTCTCTCTACCGCCATCCCTTCTTCTCGCGTTTTACTCGTTGTTGCAGCAGCGGCGCACACCTACACATCCACAGCCCCAGCCGAGCCGGCCTCACCTCAGGGCCCGCCGCCAGCGTCTCCTCCTCGGGCACAGGTGCGGTGCTGTGGCCGCCCATCCAACCGCATTGCTGGCCGTCCAGCCACCAGGCGTTCCCACTGCCGCGAGCCACGCCGCGCACCGACCCTGCTGCAGAAAACGAAGCATAGCCAGAGACCGACCGATACACAAAGCAAGCCGTCGCCTCGCCTCTTGTCCTTCCTGCCTTCCTTCCGCCCCCGCCCTTCTCACACCACCGCCTCTCCACTTTCGCCCCCCCCCTCCTTTTTTTTTTTTTTTTTTTGTTTTCTTCTTTCTTTCTTTGGCCCTCTCTCCTTCCCGCCATGGCGGTTACGGCACCGCCTGCAGCGGCAGATTTTTTGCGCCCACACGCCTACTCCTACCACCATTAACCTTGCCCTGCCCTGCCCTGCCCTGCCCTGCCCTGCCCTGCCCTGCCCTGCCCATCAACGTCGCAGTCGAACCGACGCTTGCCAACACACTGCCCACGTTCCTTTCTCTTTTCGGCCTACGCCCATTACGCGCCGCCGCCACAGCACCTTCCCTTCCCACAACACACCGACGTCATCACACGCACCCAAAACAGGGGCCACGACCGTGTTCCTCGCCCACTCCCATCCCGCACGGTACGCACATTCCCAACTACTACCGCGCACCCTCCCTTTCCAATCTGTGTGTCTCTGTGTCTGTGTCCTGTCCGCGCGTGACGCCTCTCAACATCCGCCGTCCCCCGTCCCGTTTTCGCCCCCATGCCGTCGTCGCGCCGCCTCCGCCCCTGTCCGCCCCGCACCACACCATACACCGCTGCTTGTCCCGGCCGTTGCCACCAAAGGCGCCGACCGCAAACGCGCCACGCCGCAGCCCCCGTGCGTCTCGCGCTCGCTTGCATCTCCGTGCCGACGCTGCCTCTCTTCCCGCTCGCACTCGACCTCGACAACACAGTCTTTGGCTCCGCCACTGCGTGTTCCGGTGGTACGCACGCTGCAACACGTATGTATTCATTACCAGAGCGATGGCGAGGCATGACAGCATCTCTGTCTGACCAGAGAGTTCTTTATCGCTGCTAGTCGGCGCTTGGACCGCGCCAGACGACAGTAGTGGCACGCACCGGGTCGCCAGGAACAGTTGTTATATATATATATTGTAGCGCGAGTCGGGAGAGGTAGTAGTCGGTCGACAGTAGTAGCGGGTGGACGGTTGTACTGAGCGGGCGTCGGCGGCGTGCTCTGCTCGTCTCGCGACTCTGGTCACGGTTCGGGACGATGTATAGTCTATTGTGTTATAATCAAAAGGTGGTGTGACGCTGCATTGCGCAAATCTGATAACGTATGTTCATTGTACTTATTTTGTTCAACAACAAAAGCCCCACTATTACTTTTTTTCTAAAGTAACTTTTGTCTCTTAACGAAAAACATTCACTTTTTAAAGACTACTTCCTATGGCATTTCCCTCCAAGGAGTGCAATTAATTACCAGCCAGCACTCATTCATTGCACACAGCTGTGTAAGGGGTATCTACAATTGAGGAGCGGATATAAATGCAATTTTTTGTTTTTTTTTTTTTTTTTTTTGTGTGTGTGTTGTAACCTCCCAGCAACATTTAAAATAATGGACAATGTTATTTACGGATGCTAATGGACATTGCGCTAATTGTAACCTCGCCCACAATGAGAGGTATTGAAAATGGCAACAAAAATGTGAAATTCGCAATCTGACTCAAATATAAAGTCTTCACACAACATTTAAAAACGTCCGTTCAGTGACAAGAAACTTCAATTAAACCGAAATATCGGTCTTTGGCCCTGTGCAAAACAATCAGAATTAATGTCTTACCTCCGAATAAATGGATGTCACATTTCTGCTCTGGTTGTTGCGCAGCGCTTGGAGGAACTGCATTGCAAATAATAATATTCTCTTTTTTTGTGATTTTAGTGACATTTTTCTTCAAAGAAGTGGAATGAAATGTGAAGTGCAACGAACTCTTTAGTTCAATAAACAATTAAATGTTTGAAAAATGCTTTTGAAATAAAAATTATTACTGGGGAACTTGTTGGAGAATAATTACAATAAATACAATTTTTCATTATCTAATGATTATATTAATTAACAGTATACCTTATTCACCATCTTGACCAGTGTTGCCGACCGCCTACATCACACAACCGCACTCGGCTGCTACTACTGACCGACCGCTCTGCATGACGACTATTAGCGTACTGCACGCGACGACTACTGACAGAGTACAGCCCTCAACTACACAGAGCTACGGACTCGCAACGACTACTGACTGACTGACTGACTGAGAACCGCTCGCAACACTCGCGCAGTCCAGCGCAAACTCTCTGGTCACAGATGCTACAATGTCTCGCCATCGCTACTATGTTACATACGTGTTTCAGTGTCTTTTTCATTGGGGTAACGATCTTTGGCTCTTTTTATTCTGAATACAGGGCCAAAGGTCAACGCTGCTGCCCTTATACAATTTATCAGGTTTCATTATGTCTGTTGCAATGTTACATACGGTTCACTCTTTCATTAATATTATCGTTGGGTTTGTTTTGTAGGGACGTTAACATTCTGGCACATTTTTATTATCATCGGACTCTCTGCTATTTGTGCAGGGAGGTTATACCTGGGTCCATTTCCATTTCCATTTACATTTTAATATTGATAGACTTTTTGTTTTTCCTTCTTTTTTTTTTTTTTTGTTGTTTTTTTTTGTTTTGTTTTTCCCGCTCTCACCACCACCGCCGCATCACGCCTTCCGTTTTCTTGGTTTCTTTTCTGTTCTTCAACTGCTTCAACATCACCGCGCCCCATTTCCACACCACAGCCATCAGCCTCCAAGACGGGCGGGCGCAGTGTGCCATTTCCGGCGCACAAGCACACCCGTACGGTACTCTCCTCGCCCCCACGCCACCAACAACACAGCGACCACGCGGCTTTCAGGCATGGCACGGCACGGCACCGGCGAAATGCGCCGCCCCCGCCCCTCCGCGCATCCGTCCGTCTCGCCACGTTCACTGACAGCCGCGTCTGCGGCTACACCACGACAACCACAACACAACACCGCTCCCCTCCCTGGCAACTCACATTGTTTTTCTCCTCCTCTTTTGCACAAACCACAACGCCGAGCACAGGCGCAAGCCACCCACACCGCGCCCCTCCCCGTCCCGTCTTTGGCCGCCGCTCCTCGTTTCCTCGTTTGCCCCCTCCCATCTCCCGAAATGCCATGCCAGCAGCGTTACGCATGCCCCTCCCCTGTCCACACAACACTACCGCCTAACGAACAGCCTTCCGGGCCACATGCAGGGCACGCCCACCTCCAAACACTGCCAATTCACGGACGCACGCACGCACGCACGCACGCACGCACGCACACACACACACACACACACACACACACACTCACTTTCTCGACACCTTTCTGTACGGAGGGTGCGTCATCTCGACCGTGACAGAGTGACGGCAACTATCGACGATCCATTTCCCCCCACTGGTAAAACATGTCCACTAACACCTACATACATCATTCAAGTACACAGACAATAGCATACACACAATGGGAGGGCACACGAACATGGACGGCACGGCACTGTCATACACTCTTCCTCAGAACCATATCAACAAACGTTACGTACATCCGGGAAAGCGAAAGCGAACGCGAAAGCGAAAGCAAAAGCAAAGGCAAAGCCCAATGCAGCCGTCAAAGGTAACGTTCACCACGGCAGACACTTGCAGCCGCGCCGCCGTTAAACGCATTTCAGTGCGGCTCCAATACGCCTCCGACACGGGAACGTTCCGTTGCTCTACGAATGCGTTTCTCCCCTTTTTCCCTTCCCCCCCTCCTTGCACTCTTGCCTCATTCCTCACGTTCTGCCCGGACATTCGACCGATCAAAGTCAACCTTTCGTTACCGTTCTCAGCGCGACGGTGTACAACAGTATGACGGGTGTGCCCACGACTTCGGTTCAGTTGCGTGACGCCGGTCTATCGCGCCGATCGACAGTTACTCAGGGGGCGACGGATCGGACCACGTCACCGACACACAAAACACTTTCAAAACAAACAAATACATACCGGATGGACACAGACAAACACGTGTACAGACATTCGCCAAACAAACGACCGCCGCCGCCGTCGTCGCGCTTACTGTATACTGCACTGGACACGCGTGCATCTTGAATGACGACATCGGTGTGCGTGCGTCGTACGCAATCAGTCAGACACGGCTATCAAACATCAGAGTCGAATGGTACATCATCGTGCGTGTCGCCGTACACGTACAGTACAATACAACAACAATGCGTCTTAATGGCACGTTCATTTCAACGTCACTCACACACCTCCACGCTGCAGTTACGTCGCACCATTGTCAAACTCGGCGTACAGCAAAGGGAATAGTGGGCGGCAAAAAAAAAAAAAAAACCAAACAAAAACATTTCACATTTCACCCTCGCCATGTATGATGTGCAAACAAAACAAACCCGCAAACGGCCGTCGTTACGGTGACACAAAAGTCGCCGATCGCACTGTCCCCCCTCGCAGACGGGTAACACACACACACACACCAACAACACCAATGGGTCAAAAACCACGCCAACGAGGCGTGCCACCATTCCACGCCACGGCGACCAACCTCGTGGCCGTACCCCGCGCAACACGCTTTGACGCGCGCCCCCCCCCCCCCCACCCACAATCAAAATGCACACATACATCACAGCCGTCCACACAAACAACAACAACAACAATTCCGCCCTTCCCGCAAAAGGCAAGTTGGTGGCCCTGAAAAGGGCCGTTTTGCCGCTCTCGCAACGGACGAGCCTTCTCCATCCTTCCCTTCCTTCCATTCCAGAGCCACCCCCTTACTTGGAGCTCGTGTACTTGGTCACCGCCTTCGTGCCCTCGCTCACGGCGTGCTTGGCCAGCTCGCCAGGCAGCAACAGCCGCACAGCGGTCTGGATCTCGCGGGACGTGATGGTCGAGCGCTTGTTGTAGTGCGCCAGGCGAGAAGCCTCGGCCGCAATGCGCTCGAAAATGTCGTTCACGAAGCTGTTCATGATGCTCATCGCCTTCGACGAGATGCCCGTGTCAGGGTGCACCTGCTTCAGCACCTTGTAGATGTAGATGGCATAGCTCTCCTTCCTCTTGCGCTTCTTCTTCTTGTCGCCCTTCGAAATGTTCTTCTGCGCCTTGCCAGCCTTCTTGGCGGCCTTCCCGCTAGTCTTGGGCGGCATCTCGAACCAACGTACGGCAGCAGCAACACCAGTAGCAAGCGCTCCGCTCTAGTCAGCGTCTCCCCACACAGTGGCACCCGCCGCCAGCCGCCGCCGCACCTTTACCAGCTCGCCCTGTTGCGGCCGCCGACCAATGGGGCGCGCGCGCAACCGGCCGCCGCACCCGAGCCCATAAAGCACCCCCACCCGCGGAATCCCCCATCATCAGGTCCACCCACCAGCAACTAGGCAAATAGAAACAGCGGCAATAGAGATTGCCACTGTCACAGGGCCCCTCACTGTCGTTGCAGCATATCGCCCTCCCTCCTATACTCTGGAAGAGGACGACATAGCAGCCCTAGGCCAAATAAGAGGAAAACTCTTCATTGGCGGTGACCTAAACGCCAAACATGCAGACTGGCACTCGCGAAACTCAAACAGAGCTGGTCGTCAACTGCAACGACTCGCGCGCACCCACCACTTTCACATATGGGGTCCAGAGGAGCCCACCCACTTCCCCAGAAACGGGGGAAGGGCGGACGTCCTCGACATAGCGCTCACCAAAAGAATAACGGGATTTGTGACCGCGCAATCGGTTAACCGAATGTCTTCCGATCACAATCCCGTGATTCTCGAGGTCGACATAGGAGACTGGGTACCTCTCCAGCAACAACACGTCTCATACAAGCGCACTAACTGGGAGCAATTCAAAGTTGACGTAACTTCAGCAATTGCCCAGGCCCCGCCTCCAACTGCAGATTCTGCAGAACAGGCGCTTAAAGATCTCACCAGCACGATCCTGCAAGCAGCAAAGGAGGCCACACCACAGCCACCGGACGGCCCTCCCCCTGTTAAGCAACTCCCGCCGCACCTGCTTGCCCAAATTAGAAACAAAAATAGGATCGCCAAAGAGTGGAAGCTCACAAAGAACCCCGTAACTAGGAGGCTACTGAACCGCCTACAAAGAGAGCTCAAGGTCGCACTCACTGAGCACCGCAACCAGCAATGGTCGGCGCGACTTTCGGCCCTCCGCGTGGACGACAATAGCCTCTGGCAGGCGACCAAACAGATCACCAAAAGACGCGCCAGACTGCCACCTCTGCACGGCGAGCGCGGACTTGTCTTCAGCACCGCAGATAAGGCAAATGCCCTGGCAGATGCCTTTGAAAAACAGTTCCGCCCCGCAGAGGCGCAGGACAGGGACCATGAAGCCGTCGTTCGACGTCAGCTCGCCACATTCCTTGCGGCGGACGACGCCGACGACGACGAAGAAAACACACCGCTCTTCACACCCGACGACGTGAACCGAGTAATCAGGTCGCTACCTAACAAAAGAGCCCCCGGCCACGACCAGCTCAACAACGTAGTAGTGAAACACCTCCCACCCCCTGCCGTAGCCCACATCGCTAATATCTTTAATGAGATCACGCGTTCCCGCAAGTTTCCAAGGTGCTGGAAACACGCAGAAGTCGTTGCGATCGCGAAACCCGGTAAAGACCCGGTTATCCCGCAGAACCACCGACCAATCAGCCTTTTGCCAACCCTTAGCAAAATTTACGAACGCCTGCTACTCATCCCCATTCTCGACCACGTCAGCACACAACAAATCCTGCCGGACTTTCAGTTCGGTTTCCGGCAGGAACACTCCGCGCCCCAGCAACTAATGAGGGTCGTCGAAGCAGCTACCGAAAGCTTCAATCGTAAAAGTTACTGCGGGGTAGTGCTACTTGACGTAGCCGCTGCCTTTGACTCTGTCTGGCACACCGGGCTTCTCTACAAGCTATACTCCCAAGGCTTCCCAGGTCCGATAGTGAAGCTACTCGCGAGCTATCTCTCCAAAAGGACCTTCTCCGTTAGGATCGAGTCGTCGCTCTCCACAAAGCGGCGCATCAGGGCAGGTGTGCCCCAGGGGTCGGTACTGGGCCCGGTACTGTACAACCTGTACACTGCCGACCTCCCGACCGTACCGCTGGTGCACACTGCTCAGTATGCCGACGACACAGCGTTCTTCACGCGTAACCCGAACAGAGACAGGGTTACGCGTAGATTGCAAACAGCGCTGGACGAGACCGGCCGCTGGGCTAAAAAGTGGCGCATCACTCTCAACGAACAGAAAACCCAAGCCATCATGATCACCCGCAAACTGGGCAAGCGGGCTCCCGCCCGTCGGCCGCTACTGCTCAAGCTGAACGGCCAAGAGCTTCCATGGCGACGTACCGCCAGGTATCTTGGAGTCACTCTCGACACCAGGCTCACCTGGAGGGCTCACATCGGGGACTTGCGCCGGAAAGCTAGTGGTAGGATGCAAATGTTGTATCCTATCCTTAACACCCACAGCACCCTAGCGGCTGACATAGGAGTTAGAACGTACTGTTCCTTAATAAGACCAATAATGGAGTACGCTTGCCCAGTCTGGGGATACGCGGCGGATTGGCACCTCCGCAAACTCCAGGCAGTGCAAAACCGTGCACTTAAAAGGGCATTACACCTTCCCTTCCGCTTCCCCACTGCTGACCTGCACGAAGCAGCGGGAATTCCAACGCTCCATGAGCGATTCAAAGAACTGGCCGAAAGCTTCTACGAGAACTCGGCCAGATCAGACAATAGACTTATCAAAAACCTGGGACTGTATGACACATCACTGGACAGACACAGACGACCTAAATTCATGATTACAAATTAAAACAGCCGAAAAGGCAGCACAGAAACACTAAACACACTGCACCATAAAATGACGTACCAAAAAACATCGACCATTTACCCACTCAACATAGAGGAGGAAATGTCCAGAAGGACAACACCCTCCATTACATACGCTCTCCTCGAAAGTGAGGAAGCTCAAATGCAGTAACGGCTGCGCCGGCACGCACTCCGCTGCTCGACTCGCTGCCGCTCGCACCGGTCGTTTTCGTTTCCGTTTCGTGTGCACCGTCGCTAGCCCATCGCCATGTCCGGACGCGGAAAGGGAGGCAAAGTCAAGGGCAAGTCAAAGTCCCGCTCAAGCAGGGCCGGGCTCCAGTTCCCGGTCGGCAGAATCCACCGCCTCCTGCGCAAGGGAAACTACGCAGAGCGCGTCGGCGCCGGGGCGCCCGTCTACCTCGCCGCCGTCATGGAGTACCTCGCGGCTGAGGTGCTCGAGCTGGCCGGAAACGCGGCCCGCGACAACAAGAAGACGCGCATCATCCCGCGCCACCTGCAGCTTGCCATCCGCAACGACGAGGAGCTCAACAAGCTCCTGTCGGGCGTCACCATCGCACAGGGTGGTGTCCTGCCCAACATCCAGGCCGTCCTGCTGCCAAAGAAGACCGAGAAGAAGGCCTAAAGGAGGCCAGGCAATCGCAGCGCCGCGTGCTCCCCTGCACGCAACGCGCTTTGCCGGCTCGGCCCACAACAATCGGCCCTTTTCAGGGCCACCACACAAACCTACGTCCAAAGCAAAATTTCAGTCGTCCTCGCCGCACCTTGTTTTGTTTCAACTTTGCACTGTCACAGCACAGCCGCCGCCGGCGCACGTCCGCCATCTTGTCGTCCACACAGCCCGTGTGGCCCAACACACACACACACATTTTGCACGGTCGCAGTCGCCTTCCAAACCGACAACGGCAGCAATAATGACCATTGTTAAAGGGAGGCGTGTCGACACACCGCCCTCCACTCCCGCGCGCAACGGCCGTCGACACGAACGAAACAGCTGATCCGGCCGCCTATGCCCACACGCCTTGCCTCGGAAACCCCAACGCCGCCGCAAACAAACACACAGAGCCAAACCACGCAAGCAAATAATCACCGCCTCTCGCACAACAACACACAGCCCGCCATCTCCGTCGCGATCGATACAAAGACACACAAACGAAGCAGCTCCACACACAGCCAGCCACATGACACGTTTCCTTTCCTTCTCCCCTCCCAGTCACATCACGTCGCTCAAACGGAAAGAAAGAAAGAAACAAACAAACACACGCAGCAACAACACAGACTCTTTCGCACTTTTCAACTTCCGAACAGTGTGGTGGCCCTGAAAAGGGCCGTTTTCTAGTCTCTCCCACCCACAAGCACGGCCGCGGGAAGGCCAGCGCCCGCTGCGACGCAGCCTAACCGCCGAAACCGTACAGGGTGCGCCCCTGCCTCTTCAGGGCGTACACCACGTCCATGGCCGTCACAGTCTTGCGCTTGGCGTGCTCAGTGTACGTCACCGCGTCGCGGATCACGTTCTCCAGGAACACCTTCAGCACCCCGCGGGTCTCCTCGTAGATCAGACCAGAGATGCGCTTCACGCCGCCCCTGCGAGCCAGGCGGCGGATGGCGGGCTTCGTGATGCCCTGGATGTTGTCGCGCAACACCTTGCGGTGCCGCTTGGCGCCACCCTTGCCGAGCCCCTTTCCTCCCTTGCCGCGGCCTGTCATCCTTCCTTCCTCGGGCAAAGCAAAACGTGCACAAACAGCAGCTGCAGCGGCTGGCGAGTCGGCTACGGTCTGCGCCCAGCGCGCCCGCCGCCCCCCTATATAGACTCTGGCCCGCCCTCCCCCCACCACGCGCAACCGAGGGCATATAAGCGCAGCACGGAGGCGCGCGGGCCCGTTGTCAAGGCAGCACCGGACGCCGCGCCGCACCTAACCTCCACGCACGCCGCTCCGCTACCGCTACCGCTACCGCCATGGCCCGCACAAAGCAAACGGCCCGCAAGTCCACCGGCGGAAAGGCGCCGCGCAAACAGCTCGCCACCAAGGCGGCGAGGAAGAGCGCGCCCGCCACCGGAGGCGTCAAGAAGCCCCACCGCTACAGGCCGGGCACCGTCGCCCTGCGAGAAATCAGGCGCTACCAGAAGAGCACAGAGCTGCTCATCCGCAAGCTGCCATTCTAGCGCCTAGTGCGCGAGATCGCCCAGGACTTCAAGACCGACCTGCGCTTCCAGAGCTCCGCAGTCATGGCCCTGCAGGAGGCCAGCGAGGCCTACCTCGTCGGCCTCTTCGAAGACACCAACCTGTGCGCAATCCACGCCAAGCGCGTCACCATCATGCCCAAGGACATCCAGCTCGCGCGCCGCATCCGCGGCGAGCGCGCCTAAACCGCGCCGCGGCACCGCACCGCACAAACAAAAACGGCCCTTTTCAGGGCCACTAACATCTCTCCGTCGCGAGCAAACTTTGTCGGTCGCCTGCCTCTCGCCCCGCAACCCAAAAACAAAAACCACCACTTCCCGTCCGTCCGCCACACCCGCTCACTCTGCCTGCCTGCTAGCAGCGCGCAACAATCACACATCATCCCTCCCCCGGCGCTCCAAGCGCACAATACCCAACGGCCGACGTCACACCGCACGGCTGGCTGGCTGGCCGGCCGCCCGCCGCTTTCGTTTCGAAAACAAAAAAAAAACCCGCACTCCACTCCGACGGCCAACGGCCAGGCAGGCGCGCTCGCTCGCTCTACACGCCGCCGAAATCCCCGCCGACTCCTTCCACATCTCAACGTGCCCCCCGTTGCAAAACATAACACACACAAAGGAACAAAACAAAGACCAGACACGACTCGACAAGACAGACATCCGAGAAGAACGAACGCAGGCAAGCCATCCAACGTATTCAAACAAAACAACGTGACAGAAAACCAACCGTCGGCCGCCGCCACAAACACGGCGACAATCAACCACGACAACAACAACACCGCTTACCGCTACCGCCGCCCACACCCGCCACCGACCCCCGCAATCCAACCACCACGGCACGCAAACAGCATCCCCACGGGCATACAGACAGACACCCACACCAAACGCAACACGACAATCAAAACCTTCCCCGACGTGCTTTGATGGCCCTGAGAAGGGCCGTTTTGGGCCGCGCGTCTCTTGCGCGCCACTAGACGACGACGGGGGGTGGGGACGACGGAGTCAAGCGCCAAACCCTTCCTTTCCCATCTCTTTCTCCTCTACTCTACTCTACTTCTTCTTCTTGGGCGAAGCCTTCGCCTTAGACGGCGTCGTCGCCTTCTTCGGGCGCGGCGCCTTCGGCTTCTTCGTCGGAACCTTGGCGGCCTTCTTCGCCTTCGACGGCGACTTGGCCTTGGCCGGCTTGGCCGCAGCCGCCTTCTTCGCACCCGCGGGAGCGGCCGACGCCGCAGACGCCTTCTTGGCGGCGCCCGCCTTCCGACCGGTCGCCGCCTTCACGCCACCAGCCTTCTTTGCGCCGGCCGCACGGGCGCCCTTCTTCTCCTTGCTGGCCGGAGCGGCGCGCTTCTTCTTGGCACCGCCAGCACGAGCCTTGCCGCCCTCGGCCGCCCCCCCGCCGCCGGCGCCGGCAAGCTTGAACGAGCCGGACGCGCCCTTCCCCTTCGTCTGCACCAGCTCGCCCGCCACGACGGCCGACTTGAGGTACTTCTTGATAAACGGCGCCAGCTTCTCCGCGTCCAGCTTGTAGTGCGCGGCTATGTACTTCTTGATCGCCTGCAGCGACGACCCGCCGCGCTCCTTCAGACTCTTGATGGCGGCCGTCACCATCTCAGAGGTGCGCGGGTGCGCAGGCTTGGCGCGCGGCTTCTTCGCAGACGACGCAGACTTGGCCTTCTTCGTAGTGCCGGTGGCGGCGGGTGCCGCAGCAGTCTCGTTCGTAGCCGCCTGATCTGCCATTTCGACGACGCGCGTAACACACAGCGAGAGCGAGCGGGACGGCAGGCACGCAAGCACAGCACAGCAGCAGAGCAGAGAATCAGCCGCGTGAAACTCACGTGCAATTCCTTGCACGGTTTTAAGCAGGTTAAGCAGGTTAACTGCTGTTCCTGCTTGTTGAATTCACTAGATGCATGTGGTCCTCTCTTAGTGGTATGTCATCACGAATTCACGTCTGTTGGTCGTCGTCACTGGGTGCTGGGGTTATTCCAGCAACCGGTCTGGCCATCTGGTCGCTGGGCGCCAGTGGAGTTGGTTTCCCAGTCCACTGACCAGCGGGTTCATGGACCTCCTCGCCGACTCGTAGAAGTTCCGTGCGAGCGCGCGGAAGCGGCGCTTCAGCATCGGAACTCCCGCGATGTCGTGCAGCATACGGGTGTCGTAGTCCCTTGGCAGGTGGAGCGCCAGCCGAAGGGCTTTGTTCTGCACCCGTTGCAGCGTCTGGACGTGAGTGTCGGCGGCATTTCCCCACACCACGGCCGCGTACTCCAGCACTGGCCTGATTAGTGCTAGGTAGAGCGTGAGGCCGCAGTGGGTGGGCAGTGTCGTCGTGGGGTTGAGGAGGGGGTAGAGCGAGCGCATCCGTCCAAGCGCCCGGCCCCTCAGCTCCCTGATATGTGGACCCCAAGTCAAGCGTCGATCCAGAGTGACGCCGAGGTACTTTCCAGTACGCGACCACGGGATGGGGCCTCCCATGATCCGCACTGGCGGCAGCGCGACGGGAATGCGGCGGCGAGTAAACACCACCGCCTGGCTCTTCCCTGCGTTGAATTTGAGCCGCCATTTGGTGGCCCAGGCTCCAATCTCATTGCAGGCGAGCTGCAGGCGGCGGCGCATCAACTGCGCGCTCATGCTGCGCGTGTACAGCGCGGTGTCATCGGCGTAGAGCGCCAGATGAACCCTCGGCGTCGTCTTCGGGACGTCAGCGGTGAAGAGGGAGTACAGCAGGGGGCCAAGGACGGACCCCTGCGGCACTCCGGCACGTATGTGGCGCGCCGTCGACATGCCGCCGTCGGCACGCACATGGAACGTGCGCCCTCGCAGATATGACTGGAGAAGGCGGACGTACGACACGGGTACCCCCTGTACCAGCAGCTTATACAGGAGGCCGTCGTGCCACACGCTATCAAAGGCCTTGGAGACGTCGAGTAGCACCGCCCCAAGGTACTCGCGTCTCTCCAGGGCCGCCATCGCCTGCTCCACCAGTCGCAGTAGTTGGTGCTGCGTCGAGTGCCCACTGCGAAAGCCAAACTGCTCGTCAGGAAGCAGGCCTTCTTCACTGACGTGGCGCTGTAGCCGTTTGGCGAGTATCCTCTCGAAGGTCTTCGAGAGGGAGGGCAGCAGGCTTATTGGGCGATAGTTCTGCGCCAGCCTGAGGTCCTTGCCAGCCTTCGGAATGGCGACCACCTCAGCGTGTTTCCACGCATCGGGGTAGGCGCCTGTGCGGAGGATGGCGTTAAAGATCGATGTGACGGTACGCACTGCTTCCGGTGGCAGCTTCTTCAGCAGTGCGTTGTCGATCTTGTCGCACCCCCCCGCCTTCCTGGGCTGTAAGGAGTCGAGGTGGTGTTGAACTTCCTCTGCAGTGGTTGGCTCGATGACGTCGTCCGCCTCCTGATGGGTCAGGTACAGCGGAAGCCGCTCTTGCACCTCCTGGATGGTGTCTTCGTCGACAACATCGTCCACGGTGGAGAAGTTCTCGGCGAAGGTGTCCGCGAGCACGCTGGCCTTCATGTCCGGCTCTGCGACGACGTCACGGCCAACTTGAAGCGGCGGGATGCGCTGCCCCTTGCGCAGGAAGCTCCTGGTCATGGCCCAGGCGCTTCCGTCATCGATCCTGAGCGTGGCTATTCTGCCAGCCCAGTCCCGATTACGGTGGTGGCCGACGGCCGCCGAGATCTCCCGGCGCAAGCGGTTTAGCAGCCGCTTGGTGGCGGGGTTTCTCGTGATCTGCCACTCACGGAAAACCCGGTTCTTCTGACTGATCAACGCCAGGATGTCCGGCGGAAGCTGTTTGGAGTTGTCCCTCGGCTTCCGCGGTCCTCGCGGCGCTGCTGCATCTGCCGCCGCAAGTGTGTAGTGGGTGAATGCTGCTAGTGCTGCATCCACCCCCTCCTCGTCAGGATCAGGTGTGGCTGCGACCGTCTCTGCCAGGAGCAGCAGAGCAGAGAATCACAAGGCCCAGCCAGTGTCGCGGGCGGGCGCGGACGGCCGAGAGAGCGGCCGCCACTCTGCGCGCCGCCGCGCCGCGCCTCCCGCGCTTGCTACCGCCCAACGTCCGACAGCCTGTGCGGAGCAGCCCCAAACCTGCGCCACAACCGCCCGCGCCTTTCAAACCACCGAGGATGGGGCTACACACAGCCACACCACAGTCGCCAACCAGTCGCCACGGCAGCGCCGCAAACCACGGCCAAACTGCAGCTACCGCGCGCTACAGCCTGGGTCGGCCCGCCGAGAATCGCCGCCCCCGCCCAAATGCCGCCCCCACAGCCCCAGCCGACGACCCGCCACAATGGCCAAACCTTCGGCAAAACTCCCACACCGTCGCCGCGGCAGCCCGGCCAGCGCGGCCGGCGCCACAGCCACACAAGCCGAGGCGTGCGGCGATGACGGCCGTGCAAACGCGCCTCCGCCGCCCCATCGCCTTCCGTCGCCCTCCCGCCGTTTCCCGATCGGCCCGCAGCCGTCGGGCCACATCGCGCGCCGTCCTCCTCCTCTCGCCCGCCAACATTCACAGCCGTTTCTCAACAATTGCCCGCCGCAAACGGACGCCGCCTGCGCAACAGGCGCCGCCGCCCCTCGCCGCTTCCGACCCACAACCCCTCGACCGAGGCAAACCGCAATCCGAATCTACAGACCAACCCAATCTGCCGTCAAGCACACACGACAGCCGACCTTACACGTTACGCGTTACACATTACGTTTACACGTCTACGTTAGGTTAGGTTAGGTGGACGTGGGTTAGGTTAAGGGGACTTGGGTTAGGTTAAGCGTCAAACTTAGGTTAAGCATTCAAACACGTCAGGCGTCAGAGGTTAGGTTAGGTTAGGTTAGGTTACACGTTAGGTTAGGTTAAGGGGTCAGTGCTAGGTTAAGAAGCGTCAAACGTAGGTTAAAAAAGCGTTCAAACGTGAGGCGTGAGCCGGACAGCTTACCTTACGTAGACGTTAGGGGCTCACAGGCTGAGCTCACCTCGCCACACCACAGGTTAGGTTCGGTTCGGTTCGGTTCGCTCGGCTCAGCGTAAAGCGCCGAGGTCAGGGTTACGTTCGTTCACCTTCGGGCGCCACACTTTCGGTTGAAAGGTCGCGACGGGACGACGTCGGCAGGCACGCCGCAAACGAACAAAAACGTACAGACGACGTCGGAAACCGCCGACAGACGGGGGAGCAGCACGACCACGACCAGACACCGAGCGCGAACCAGACACACGCGAACCACCCCCACCGGCCAAAGGGCACCACACAACAACCCAGAGCACCACGTGTCGACACCAGAGCAACCCGCCGCTCACGCGACATGGCTGGCACCGAAGGGCAACCGCCCGCAACTGCGCTTTCCGCGCCGGCCCGGATGCACGTCGTGCTACAACAACACCACTACCGTACACAGCCGCTGTTCACAACATCACTATCAATGGCGCGCCCGCGGCTCGCCGCCGTCGCAGTCGCAGCCCCAACGCCAGCACTTTTGCACCACCATTCACACGCACCGCAACACAGCTCGCCGACACAGCCGAACAAAACAAACACCACACAACAACAACAGCAACAACGCCGCCGCCTCTACTTGTGCCGGCGACCCACCCCGCCGATGGCGCACCTTTCGCCAGCCGGCAATCGACACACACGCACCCACCCACCGGGGCCCAGTGCAAAAAAAAAAACACACAAAAACAAAAAAACAAAACAACACAAACGACACGGGAAGCGCACACCGCCACTTCGCGCGCACGCCACCAACCAGTCGTCGTCTCAAAATAACAAACACAAACAAAATAAACTAACAACTAGGGCAACACAAAACAAAAACGCCTCGCACGAACCGCCCACAAAAAGGACAAGCACACGCACAGCCTCTGCTGACGACCACGACGCAGCGGCACGCTGCTCCTGTCCCGCGCCCCGCGCCCCACTCGATTCACAACTCACGCGACACCGTCAACGACGGGCTCGCTTCCCGCAACCTACCACCTTTCCGCCACGACGCACAGCCCCAGCCCCACCCGACGACTGCACTTTCACCACCGCCTCCCCCTTCCCCCCCAAAACACACACACACACACACACACACAGCCAGCCAAAAACGCACTCGCGACCCACACATGCACGTGCATCGGCACACGCCAACCAGTCAACGTCGACAACCACACGCCACGCAAGGCTCGAAACGAAAACGAAACCGGCGTCCTTCCACGTTGCCATCAAGCTACGCGACACAAGACACAAGGAACCAACACAACAGCCGGCCCCACTAATTCCCACTCTCACGCCGCAAAAAGCACACCGAAACCGCCAAACACGCACGCACATTCCCCTTCGCACTGACACCACCGACCGGCTCGCTACCACACACCTCTCGGCAGCCGTTTCACGCCAATTCGCCACACAGTCGACAAGCGCCCGCCCTGTACGGCACACGCAACGACGCAGCGCAGCAAAGGGCGCCCGCAACACATACCTCTCCGCCGCCCGACGCGCCAACCGCCACACCACACCGCCAGCCACTCGCAAATTGTGCACTGCCACCAGCCACACGTCCAACACGCCGCGCCGCCTCCGGCCACCCGCCAGGGGGCGCTCACGTCCGCGACAACAGCGCGGCCCGCCGGGCCGGGCCGAACCGAACCGAGCCGCCGCTGCTCTGCACTCGGCACGGCCACACCCTGCTGCAGACCGGGCTCGTCCCTCTGTACGCGTCTGCCTGCGCATCAACACAACACGACCTTTTTTTTTTTTCTCTCTCTCTCTACCGCCATCCCTTCTTCTCGCGTTTTACTCGTTGTTGCAGCAGCGGCGCACACCTACACATCCACAGCCCCAGCCGAGCCGGCCTCACCTCAGGGCCCGCCGCCAGCGTCTCCTCCTCGGGCACAGGTGCGGTGCTGTGGCCGCCCATCCAACCGCATTGCTGGCCGTCCAGCCACCAGGCGTTCCCACTGCCGCGAGCCACGCCGCGCACCGACCCTGCTGCAGAAAACGAAGCATAGCCAGAGACCGACCGATACACAAAGCAAGCCGTCGCCTCGCCTCTTGTCCTTCCTGCCTTCCTTCCGCCCCCGCCCTTCTCACACCACCGCCTCTCCACTTTCGCCCCCCCCTCCTTTTTTTTTTTTTTTTTTTGTTTTCTTCTTTCTTTCTTTGGCCCTCTCTCCTTCCCGCCATGGCGGTTACGGCACCGCCTGCAGCGGCAGATTTTTTGCGCCCACACGCCTACTCCTACCACCATTAACCTTGCCCTGCCCTGCCCTGCCCTGCCCTGCCCTGCCCTGCCCTGCCCTGCCCATCAACGTCGCAGTCGAACCGACGCTTGCCAACACACTGCCCACGTTCCTTTCTCTTTTCGGCCTACGCCCATTACGCGCCGCCGCCACAGCACCTTCCCTTCCCACAACACACCGACGTCATCACACGCACCCAAAACAGGGGCCACGACCGTGTTCCTCGCCCACTCCCATCCCGCACGGTACGCACATTCCCAACTACTACCGCGCACCCTCCCTTTCCAATCTGTGTGTCTCTGTGTCTGTGTCCTGTCCGCGCGTGACGCCTCTCAACATCCGCCGTCCCCCGTCCCGTTTTCGCCCCCATGCCGTCGTCGCGCCGCCTCCGCCCCTGTCCGCCCCGCACCACACCATACACCGCTGCTTGTCCCGGCCGTTGCCACCAAAGGCGCCGACCGCAAACGCGCCACGCCGCAGCCCCCGTGCGTCTCGCGCTCGCTTGCATCTCCGTGCCGACGCTGCCTCTCTTCCCGCTCGCACTCGACCTCGACAACACAGTCTTTGGCTCCGCCACTGCGTGTTCCGGTGGTACGCACGCTGCAACACGTATGTATTCATTACCAGAGCGATGGCGAGGCATGACAGCATCTCTGTCTGACCAGAGAGTTCTTTATCGCTGCTAGTCGGCGCTTGGACCGCGCCAGACGACAGTAGTGGCACGCACCGGGTCGCCAGGAACAGTTGTTATATATATATATTGTAGCGCGAGTCGGGAGAGGTAGTAGTCGGTCGACAGTAGTAGCGGGTGGACGGTTGTACTGAGCGGGCGTCGGCGGCGTGCTCTGCTCGTCTCGCGACTCTGGTCACGGTTCGGGACGATGTATAGTCTATTGTGTTATAATCAAAAGGTGGTGTGACGCTGCATTGCGCAAATCTGATAACGTATGTTCATTGTACTTATTTTGTTCAACAACAAAAGCCCCACTATTACTTTTTTTCTAAAGTAACTTTTGTCTCTTAACGAAAAACATTCACTTTTTAAAGACTACTTCCTATGGCATTTCCCTCCAAGGAGTGCAATTAATTACCAGCCAGCACTCATTCATTGCACACAGCTGTGTAAGGGGTATCTACAATTGAGGAGCGGATATAAATGCAATTTTTTGTTTTTTTTTTTTTTTTTTGTGTGTGTGTTGTAACCTCCCAGCAACATTTAAAATAATGGACAATGTTATTTACGGATGCTAATGGACATTGCGCTAATTGTAACCTCGCCCACAATGAGAGGTATTGAAAATGGCAACAAAAATGTGAAATTCGCAATCTGACTCAAATATAAAGTCTTCACACAACATTTAAAAACGTCCGTTCAGTGACAAGAAACTTCAATTAAACCGAAATATCGGTCTTTGGCCCTGTGCAAAACAATCAGAATTAATGTCTTACCTCCGAATAAATGGATGTCACATTTCTGCTCTGGTTGTTGCGCAGCGCTTGGAGGAACTGCATTGCAAATAATAATATTCTCTTTTTTTGTGATTTTAGTGACATTTTTCTTCAAAGAAGTGGAATGAAATGTGAAGTGCAACGAACTCTTTAGTTCAATAAACAATTAAATGTTTGAAAAATGCTTTTGAAATAAAAATTATTACTGGGGAACTTGTTGGAGAATAATTACAATAAATACAATTTTTCATTATCTAATGATTATATTAATTAACAGTATACCTTATTCACCATCTTGACCAGTGTTGCCGACCGCCTACATCACACAACCGCACTCGGCTGCTACTACTGACCGACCGCTCTGCATGACGACTATTAGCGTACTGCACGCGACGACTACTGACAGAGTACAGCCCTCAACTACACAGAGCTACGGACTCGCAACGACTACTGACTGACTGACTGACTGAGAACCGCTCGCAACACTCGCGCAGTCCAGCGCAAACTCTCTGGTCACAGATGCTACAATGTCTCGCCATCGCTACTATGTTACATACGTGTTTCAGTGTCTTTTTCATTGGGGTAACGATCTTTGGCTCTTTTTATTCTGAATACAGGGCCAAAGGTCAACGCTGCTGCCCTTATACAATTTATCAGGTTTCATTATGTCTGTTGCAATGTTACATACGGTTCACTCTTTCATTAATATTATCGTTGGGTTTGTTTTGTAGGGACGTTAACATTCTGGCACATTTTTATTATCATCGGACTCTCTGCTATTTGTGCAGGGAGGTTATACCTGGGTCCATTTCCATTTCCATTTACATTTTAATATTGATAGACTTTTTGTTTTTCCTTCTTTTTTTTTTTTTTGTTGTTTTTTTTTTGTTTTGTTTTTCCCGCTCTCACCACCACCGCCGCATCACGCCTTCCGTTTTCTTGGTTTCTTTTCTGTTCTTCAACTGCTTCAACATCACCGCGCCCCATTTCCACACCACAGCCATCAGCCTCCAAGACGGGCGGGCGCAGTGTGCCATTTCCGGCGCACAAGCACACCCGTACGGTACTCTCCTCGCCCCCACGCCACCAACAACACAGCGACCACGCGGCTTTCAGGCATGGCACGGCACGGCACCGGCGAAATGCGCCGCCCCCGCCCCTCCGCGCATCCGTCCGTCTCGCCACGTTCACTGACAGCCGCGTCTGCGGCTACACCACGACAACCACAACACAACACCGCTCCCCTCCCTGGCAACTCACATTGTTTTTCTCCTCCTCTTTTGCACAAACCACAACGCCGAGCACAGGCGCAAGCCACCCACACCGCGCCCCTCCCCGTCCCGTCTTTGGCCGCCGCTCCTCGTTTCCTCGTTTGCCCCCTCCCATCTCCCGAAATGCCATGCCAGCAGCGTTACGCATGCCCCTCCCCTGTCCACACAACACTACCGCCTAACGAACAGCCTTCCGGGCCACATGCAGGGCACGCCCACCTCCAAACACTGCCAATTCACGGACGCACGCACGCACGCACGCACGCACGCACGCACACACACACACACACACACACACTCACTTTCTCGACACCTTTCTGTACGGAGGGTGCGTCATCTCGACCGTGACAGAGTGACGGCAACTATCGACGATCCATTTCCCCCCACTGGTAAAACATGTCCACTAACACCTACATACATCATTCAAGTACACAGACAATAGCATACACACAATGGGAGGGCACACGAACATGGACGGCACGGCACTGTCATACACTCTTCCTCAGAACCATATCAACAAACGTTACGTACATCCGGGAAAGCGAAAGCGAACGCGAAAGCGAAAGCAAAAGCAAAGGCAAAGCCCAATGCAGCCGTCAAAGGTAACGTTCACCACGGCAGACACTTGCAGCCGCGCCGCCGTTAAACGCATTTCAGTGCGGCTCCAATACGCCTCCGACACGGGAACGTTCCGTTGCTCTACGAATGCGTTTCTCCCCTTTTTCCCTTCCCCCCCTCCTTGCACTCTTGCCTCATTCCTCACGTTCTGCCCGGACATTCGACCGATCAAAGTCAACCTTTCGTTACCGTTCTCAGCGCGACGGTGTACAACAGTATGACGGGTGTGCCCACGACTTCGGTTCAGTTGCGTGACGCCGGTCTATCGCGCCGATCGACAGTTACTCAGGGGGCGACGGATCGGACCACGTCACCGACACACAAAACACTTTCAAAACAAACAAATACATACCGGATGGACACAGACAAACACGTGTACAGACATTCGCCAAACAAACGACCGCCGCCGCCGTCGTCGCGCTTACTGTATACTGCACTGGACACGCGTGCATCTTGAATGACGACATCGGTGTGCGTGCGTCGTACGCAATCAGTCAGACACGGCTATCAAACATCAGAGTCGAATGGTACATCATCGTGCGTGTCGCCGTACACGTACAGTACAATACAACAACAATGCGTCTTAATGGCACGTTCATTTCAACGTCACTCACACACCTCCACGCTGCAGTTACGTCGCACCATTGTCAAACTCGGCGTACAGCAAAGGGAATAGTGGGCGGCAAAAAAAAAAAAAAAAACCAAACAAAAACATTTCACATTTCACCCTCGCCATGTATGATGTGCAAACAAAACAAACCCGCAAACGGCCGTCGTTACGGTGACACAAAAGTCGCCGATCGCACTGTCCCCCCTCGCAGACGGGTAACACACACACACACACCAACAACACCAATGGGTCAAAAACCACGCCAACGAGGCGTGCCACCATTCCACGCCACGGCGACCAACCTCGTGGCCGTACCCCGCGCAACACGCTTTGACGCGCGCCCCCCCCCCCCCCACCCACAATCAAAATGCACACATACATCACAGCCGTCCACACAAACAACAACAACAACAATTCCGCCCTTCCCGCAAAAGGCAAGTTGGTGGCCCTGAAAAGGGCCGTTTTGCCGCTCTCGCAACGGACGAGCCTTCTCCATCCTTCCCTTCCTTCCATTCCAGAGCCACCCCCTTACTTGGAGCTCGTGTACTTGGTCACCGCCTTCGTGCCCTCGCTCACGGCGTGCTTGGCCAGCTCGCCAGGCAGCAACAGCCGCACAGCGGTCTGGATCTCGCGGGACGTGATGGTCGAGCGCTTGTTGTAGTGCGCCAGGCGAGAAGCCTCGGCCGCAATGCGCTCGAAAATGTCGTTCACGAAGCTGTTCATGATGCTCATCGCCTTCGACGAGATGCCCGTGTCAGGGTGCACCTGCTTCAGCACCTTGTAGATGTAGATGGCATAGCTCTCCTTCCTCTTGCGCTTCTTCTTCTTGTCGCCCTTCGAAATGTTCTTCTGCGCCTTGCCAGCCTTCTTGGCGGCCTTCCCGCTAGTCTTGGGCGGCATCTCGAACCAACGTACGGCAGCAGCAACACCAGTAGCAAGCGCTCCGCTCTAGTCAGCGTCTCCCCACACAGTGGCACCCGCCGCCAGCCGCCGCCGCACCTTTACCAGCTCGCCCTGTTGCGGCCGCCGACCAATGGGGCGCGCGCGCAACCGGCCGCCGCACCCGAGCCCATAAAGCACCCCCACCCCGGCTGCCAATACCTCGGTGTGCGGCTGGACCGGCATCTCACCTGGCTACCGCACATCCGCGACATCAGGGGGCGGGCGATTGGGCGTCTCCGGGCGCTCTACCCGCTGCTGAACCCCTCGTCCACTCTCCCCCCTCGGCACGGCCTGACCGTGTACTTGGCCCTCGTCCGGCCGGTACTCGAGTACGCCGCCATGGTGTGGGGGAATGCTGCTCCATCGCACGTTGCGATGCTCCAGCGTGTCCAAAATCGGGCGCTGCGACTCGCACTTCACAAGCCGCCTCGGTACCCCACGAGACTGCTTCATGAGGAAGCTGGCGTCCCGTTGCTACGGGATCGCATCAGGCAGTCCGCCAGGGTGTTCTATGCCTCTGCAGGACACTCTGGCAGTCATCTTATACGTGGACTGGGACACCAAGTCCACCGCAGGCCAACCACGCGCTGGCCTGATCTGCTGCGGGAGTAGCTTCTCCCGCAGCAGCTATGACGCATTTAAAGCAGCGTCCGCCCTCACGCGGGCGCTCACATAGGCCAAACCAACAGTGAGGCCACACAACAGCTCTAGAGGTCCAAACAGGAACAGCAGCTTCGCTGCTTAGCCTGTCCCTCCTCCTGGTAGATGAAACCAGTGAATTGCAGTGCAGTGCAGTGCGCCGGCACGCACTCCGCTGCTCGACTCGCTGCCGCTCGCACCGGTCGTTTTCGTTTCCGTTTCGTGTGCACCGTCGCTAGCCCATCGCCATGTCCGGACGCGGAAAGGGAGGCAAAGTCAAGGGCAAGTCAAAGTCCCGCTCAAGCAGGGCCGGGCTCCAGTTCCCGGTCGGCAGAATCCACCGCCTCCTGCGCAAGGGAAACTACGCAGAGCGCGTCGGCGCCGGGGCGCCCGTCTACCTCGCCGCCGTCATGGAGTACCTCGCGGCTGAGGTGCTCGAGCTGGCCGGAAACGCGGCCCGCGACAACAAGAAGACGCGCATCATCCCGCGCCACCTGCAGCTTGCCATCCGCAACGACGAGGAGCTCAACAAGCTCCTGTCGGGCGTCACCATCGCACAGGGTGGTGTCCTGCCCAACATCCAGGCCGTCCTGCTGCCAAAGAAGACCGAGAAGAAGGCCTAAAGGAGGCCAGGCAATCGCAGCGCCGCGTGCTCCCCTGCACGCAACGCGCTTTGCCGGCTCGGCCCACAACAATCGGCCCTTTTCAGGGCCACCACACAAACCTACGTCCAAAGCAAAATTTCAGTCGTCCTCGCCGCACCTTGTTTTGTTTCAACTTTGCACTGTCACAGCACAGCCGCCGCCGGCGCACGTCCGCCATCTTGTCGTCCACACAGCCCGTGTGGCCCAACACACACACACACATTTTGCACGGTCGCAGTCGCCTTCCAAACCGACAACGGCAGCAATAATGACCATTGTTAAAGGGAGGCGTGTCGACACACCGCCCTCCACTCCCGCGCGCAACGGCCGTCGACACGAACGAAACAGCTGATCCGGCCGCCTATGCCCACACGCCTTGCCTCGGAAACCCCAACGCCGCCGCAAACAAACACACAGAGCCAAACCACGCAAGCAAATAATCACCGCCTCTCGCACAACAACACACAGCCCGCCATCTCCGTCGCGATCGATACAAAGACACACAAACGAAGCAGCTCCACACACAGCCAGCCACATGACACGTTTCCTTTCCTTCTCCCCTCCCAGTCACATCACGTCGCTCAAACGGAAAGAAAGAAAGAAACAAACAAACACACGCAGCAACAACACAGACTCTTTCGCACTTTTCAACTTCCGAACAGTGTGGTGGCCCTGAAAAGGGCCGTTTTCTAGTCTCTCCCACCCACAAGCACGGCCGCGGGAAGGCCAGCGCCCGCTGCGACGCAGCCTAACCGCCGAAACCGTACAGGGTGCGCCCCTGCCTCTTCAGGGCGTACACCACGTCCATGGCCGTCACAGTCTTGCGCTTGGCGTGCTCAGTGTACGTCACCGCGTCGCGGATCACGTTCTCCAGGAACACCTTCAGCACCCCGCGGGTCTCCTCGTAGATCAGACCAGAGATGCGCTTCACGCCGCCCCTGCGAGCCAGGCGGCGGATGGCGGGCTTCGTGATGCCCTGGATGTTGTCGCGCAACACCTTGCGGTGCCGCTTGGCGCCACCCTTGCCGAGCCCCTTTCCTCCCTTGCCGCGGCCTGTCATCCTTCCTTCCTCGGGCAAAGCAAAACGTGCACAAACAGCAGCTGCAGCGGCTGGCGAGTCGGCTACGGTCTGCGCCCAGCGCGCCCGCCGCCCCCCTATATAGACTCTGGCCCGCCCTCCCCCCACCACGCGCAACCGAGGGCATATAAGCGCAGCACGGAGGCGCGCGGGCCCGTTGTCAAGGCAGCACCGGACGCCGCGCCGCACCTAACCTCCACGCACGCCGCTCCGCTACCGCTACCGCTACCGCCATGGCCCGCACAAAGCAAACGGCCCGCAAGTCCACCGGCGGAAAGGCGCCGCGCAAACAGCTCGCCACCAAGGCGGCGAGGAAGAGCGCGCCCGCCACCGGAGGCGTCAAGAAGCCCCACCGCTACAGGCCGGGCACCGTCGCCCTGCGAGAAATCAGGCGCTACCAGAAGAGCACAGAGCTGCTCATCCGCAAGCTGCCATTCCAGCGCCTAGTGCGCGAGATCGCCCAGGACTTCAAGACCGACCTGCGCTTCCAGAGCTCCGCAGTCATGGCCCTGCAGGAGGCCAGCGAGGCCTACCTCGTCGGCCTCTTCGAAGACACCAACCTGTGCGCAATCCACGCCAAGCGCGTCACCATCATGCCCAAGGACATCCAGCTCGCGCGCCGCATCCGCGGCGAGCGCGCCTAAACCGCGCCGCGGCACCGCACCGCACAAACAAAAACGGCCCTTTTCAGGGCCACTAACATCTCTCCGTCGCGAGCAAACTTTGTCGGTCGCCTGCCTCTCGCCCCGCAACCCAAAAACAAAAACCACCACTTCCCGTCCGTCCGCCACACCCGCTCACTCTGCCTGCCTGCTAGCAGCGCGCAACAATCACACATCATCCCTCCCCCGGCGCTCCAAGCGCACAATACCCAACGGCCGACGTCACACCGCACGGCTGGCTGGCTGGCCGGCCGCCCGCCGCTTTCGTTTCGAAAACAAAAAAAAAACCCGCACTCCACTCCGACGGCCAACGGCCAGGCAGGCGCGCTCGCTCGCTCTACACGCCGCCGAAATCCCCGCCGACTCCTTCCACATCTCAACGTGCCCCCCGTTGCAAAACATAACACACACAAAGGAACAAAACAAAGACCAGACACGACTCGACAAGACAGACATCCGAGAAGAACGAACGCAGGCAAGCCATCCAACGTATTCAAACAAAACAACGTGACAGAAAACCAACCGTCGGCCGCCGCCACAAACACGGCGACAATCAACCACGACAACAACAACACCGCTTACCGCTACCGCCGCCCACACCCGCCACCGACCCCCGCAATCCAACCACCACGGCACGCAAACAGCATCCCCACGGGCATACAGACAGACACCCACACCAAACGCAACACGACAATCAAAACCTTCCCCGACGTGCTTTGATGGCCCTGAGAAGGGCCGTTTTGGGCCGCGCGTCTCTTGCGCGCCACTAGACGACGACGGGGGGTGGGGACGACGGAGTCAAGCGCCAAACCCTTCCTTTCCCATCTCTTTCTCCTCTACTCTACTCTACTTCTTCTTCTTGGGCGAAGCCTTCGCCTTAGACGGCGTCGTCGCCTTCTTCGGGCGCGGCGCCTTCGGCTTCTTCGTCGGAACCTTGGCGGCCTTCTTCGCCTTCGACGGCGACTTGGCCTTGGCCGGCTTGGCCGCAGCCGCCTTCTTCGCACCCGCGGGAGCGGCCGACGCCGCAGACGCCTTCTTGGCGGCGCCCGCCTTCCGACCGGTCGCCGCCTTCACGCCACCAGCCTTCTTTGCGCCGGCCGCACGGGCGCCCTTCTTCTCCTTGCTGGCCGGAGCGGCGCGCTTCTTCTTGGCACCGCCAGCACGAGCCTTGCCGCCCTCGGCCGCCCCCCCGCCGCCGGCGCCGGCAAGCTTGAACGAGCCGGACGCGCCCTTCCCCTTCGTCTGCACCAGCTCGCCCGCCACGACGGCCGACTTGAGGTACTTCTTGATAAACGGCGCCAGCTTCTCCGCGTCCAGCTTGTAGTGCGCGGCTATGTACTTCTTGATCGCCTGCAGCGACGACCCGCCGCGCTCCTTCAGACTCTTGATGGCGGCCGTCACCATCTCAGAGGTGCGCGGGTGCGCAGGCTTGGCGCGCGGCTTCTTCGCAGACGACGCAGACTTGGCCTTCTTCGTAGTGCCGGTGGCGGCGGGTGCCGCAGCAGTCTCGTTCGTAGCCGCCTGATCTGCCATTTCGACGACGCGCGTAACACACAGCGAGAGCGAGCGGGACGGCAGGCACGCAAGCACAGCACAGCAGCAGAGCAGAGAATCACAAGGCCCAGCCAGTGTCGCGGGCGGGCGCGGACGGCCGAGAGAGCGGCCGCCACTCTGCGCGCCGCCGCGCCGCGCCTCCCGCGCTTGCTACCGCCCAACGTCCGACAGCCTGTGCGGAGCAGCCCCAAACCTGCGCCACAACCGCCCGCGCCTTTCAAACCACCGAGGATGGGGCTACACACAGCCACACCACAGTCGCCAACCAGTCGCCACGGCAGCGCCGCAAACCACGGCCAAACTGCAGCTACCGCGCGCTACAGCCTGGGTCGGCCCGCCGAGAATCGCCGCCCCCGCCCAAATGCCGCCCCCACAGCCCCAGCCGACGACCCGCCACAATGGCCAAACCTTCGGCAAAACTCCCACACCGTCGCCGCGGCAGCCCGGCCAGCGCGGCCGGCGCCACAGCCACACAAGCCGAGGCGTGCGGCGATGACGGCCGTGCAAACGCGCCTCCGCCGCCCCATCGCCTTCCGTCGCCCTCCCGCCGTTTCCCGATCGGCCCGCAGCCGTCGGGCCACATCGCGCGCCGTCCTCCTCCTCTCGCCCGCCAACATTCACAGCCGTTTCTCAACAATTGCCCGCCGCAAACGGACGCCGCCTGCGCAACAGGCGCCGCCGCCCCTCGCCGCTTCCGACCCACAACCCCTCGACCGAGGCAAACCGCAATCCGAATCTACAGACCAACCCAATCTGCCGTCAAGCACACACGACAGCCGACCTTACACGTTACGCGTTACACATTACGTTTACACGTCTACGTTAGGTTAGGTTAGGTGGACGTGGGTTAGGTTAAGGGGACTTGGGTTAGGTTAAGCGTCAAACTTAGGTTAAGCATTCAAACACGTCAGGCGTCAGAGGTTAGGTTAGGTTAGGTTAGGTTACACGTTAGGTTAGGTTAAGGGGTCAGTGCTAGGTTAAGAAGCGTCAAACGTAGGTTAAAAAAGCGTTCAAACGTGAGGCGTGAGCCGGACAGCTTACCTTACGTAGACGTTAGGGGCTCACAGGCTGAGCTCACCTCGCCACACCACAGGTTAGGTTCGGTTCGGTTCGGTTCGCTCGGCTCAGCGTAAAGCGCCGAGGTCAGGGTTACGTTCGTTCACCTTCGGGCGCCACACTTTCGGTTGAAAGGTCGCGACGGGACGACGTCGGCAGGCACGCCGCAAACGAACAAAAACGTACAGACGACGTCGGAAACCGCCGACAGACGGGGGAGCAGCACGACCACGACCAGACACCGAGCGCGAACCAGACACACGCGAACCACCCCCACCGGCCAAAGGGCACCACACAACAACCCAGAGCACCACGTGTCGACACCAGAGCAACCCGCCGCTCACGCGACATGGCTGGCACCGAAGGGCAACCGCCCGCAACTGCGCTTTCCGCGCCGGCCCGGATGCACGTCGTGCTACAACAACACCACTACCGTACACAGCCGCTGTTCACAACATCACTATCAATGGCGCGCCCGCGGCTCGCCGCCGTCGCAGTCGCAGCCCCAACGCCAGCACTTTTGCACCACCATTCACACGCACCGCAACACAGCTCGCCGACACAGCCGAACAAAACAAACACCACACAACAACAACAGCAACAACGCCGCCGCCTCTACTTGTGCCGGCGACCCACCCCGCCGATGGCGCACCTTTCGCCAGCCGGCAATCGACACACACGCACCCACCCACCGGGGCCCAGTGCAAAAAAAAAAACACACAAAAACAAAAAAACAAAACAACACAAACGACACGGGAAGCGCACACCGCCACTTCGCGCGCACGCCACCAACCAGTCGTCGTCTCAAAATAACAAACACAAACAAAATAAACTAACAACTAGGGCAACACAAAACAAAAACGCCTCGCACGAACCGCCCACAAAAAGGACAAGCACACGCACAGCCTCTGCTGACGACCACGACGCAGCGGCACGCTGCTCCTGTCCCGCGCCCCGCGCCCCACTCGATTCACAACTCACGCGACACCGTCAACGACGGGCTCGCTTCCCGCAACCTACCACCTTTCCGCCACGACGCACAGCCCCAGCCCCACCCGACGACTGCACTTTCACCACCGCCTCCCCCTTCCCCCCCAAAACACACACACACACACACACACACAGCCAGCCAAAAACGCACTCGCGACCCACACATGCACGTGCATCGGCACACGCCAACCAGTCAACGTCGACAACCACACGCCACGCAAGGCTCGAAACGAAAACGAAACCGGCGTCCTTCCACGTTGCCATCAAGCTACGCGACACAAGACACAAGGAACCAACACAACAGCCGGCCCCACTAATTCCCACTCTCACGCCGCAAAAAGCACACCGAAACCGCCAAACACGCACGCACATTCCCCTTCGCACTGACACCACCGACCGGCTCGCTACCACACACCTCTCGGCAGCCGTTTCACGCCAATTCGCCACACAGTCGACAAGCGCCCGCCCTGTACGGCACACGCAACGACGCAGCGCAGCAAAGGGCGCCCGCAACACATACCTCTCCGCCGCCCGACGCGCCAACCGCCACACCACACCGCCAGCCACTCGCAAATTGTGCACTGCCACCAGCCACACGTCCAACACGCCGCGCCGCCTCCGGCCACCCGCCAGGGGGCGCTCACGTCCGCGACAACAGCGCGGCCCGCCGGGCCGGGCCGAACCGAACCGAGCCGCCGCTGCTCTGCACTCGGCACGGCCACACCCTGCTGCAGACCGGGCTCGTCCCTCTGTACGCGTCTGCCTGCGCATCAACACAACACGACCTTTTTTTTTTTTCTCTCTCTCTCTACCGCCATCCCTTCTTCTCGCGTTTTACTCGTTGTTGCAGCAGCGGCGCACACCTACACATCCACAGCCCCAGCCGAGCCGGCCTCACCTCAGGGCCCGCCGCCAGCGTCTCCTCCTCGGGCACAGGTGCGGTGCTGTGGCCGCCCATCCAACCGCATTGCTGGCCGTCCAGCCACCAGGCGTTCCCACTGCCGCGAGCCACGCCGCGCACCGACCCTGCTGCAGAAAACGAAGCATAGCCAGAGACCGACCGATACACAAAGCAAGCCGTCGCCTCGCCTCTTGTCCTTCCTGCCTTCCTTCCGCCCCCGCCCTTCTCACACCACCGCCTCTCCACTTTCGCCCCCCCCTCCTTTTTTTTTTTTTTTTTTGTTTTCTTCTTTCTTTCTTTGGCCCTCTCTCCTTCCCGCCATGGCGGTTACGGCACCGCCTGCAGCGGCAGATTTTTTGCGCCCACACGCCTACTCCTACCACCATTAACCTTGCCCTGCCCTGCCCTGCCCTGCCCTGCCCTGCCCTGCCCATCAACGTCGCAGTCGAACCGACGCTTGCCAACACACTGCCCACGTTCCTTTCTCTTTTCGGCCTACGCCCATTACGCGCCGCCGCCACAGCACCTTCCCTTCCCACAACACACCGACGTCATCACACGCACCCAAAACAGGGGCCACGACCGTGTTCCTCGCCCACTCCCATCCCGCACGGTACGCACATTCCCAACTACTACCGCGCACCCTCCCTTTCCAATCTGTGTGTCTCTGTGTCTGTGTCCTGTCCGCGCGTGACGCCTCTCAACATCCGCCGTCCCCCGTCCCGTTTTCGCCCCCATGCCGTCGTCGCGCCGCCTCCGCCCCTGTCCGCCCCGCACCACACCATACACCGCTGCTTGTCCCGGCCGTTGCCACCAAAGGCGCCGACCGCAAACGCGCCACGCCGCAGCCCCCGTGCGTCTCGCGCTCGCTTGCATCTCCGTGCCGACGCTGCCTCTCTTCCCGCTCGCACTCGACCTCGACAACACAGTCTTTGGCTCCGCCACTGCGTGTTCCGGTGGTACGCACGCTGCAACACGTATGTATTCATTACCAGAGCGATGGCGAGGCATGACAGCATCTCTGTCTGACCAGAGAGTTCTTTATCGCTGCTAGTCGGCGCTTGGACCGCGCCAGACGACAGTAGTGGCACGCACCGGGTCGCCAGGAACAGTTGTTATATATATATATTGTAGCGCGAGTCGGGAGAGGTAGTAGTCGGTCGACAGTAGTAGCGGGTGGACGGTTGTACTGAGCGGGCGTCGGCGGCGTGCTCTGCTCGTCTCGCGACTCTGGTCACGGTTCGGGACGATGTATAGTCTATTGTGTTATAATCAAAAGGTGGTGTGACGCTGCATTGCGCAAATCTGATAACGTATGTTCATTGTACTTATTTTGTTCAACAACAAAAGCCCCACTATTACTTTTTTTCTAAAGTAACTTTTGTCTCTTAACGAAAAACATTCACTTTTTAAAGACTACTTCCTATGGCATTTCCCTCCAAGGAGTGCAATTAATTACCAGCCAGCACTCATTCATTGCACACAGCTGTGTAAGGGGTATCTACAATTGAGGAGCGGATATAAATGCAATTTTTTGTTTTTTTTTTTTTTTTTTTGTGTGTGTGTTGTAACCTCCCAGCAACATTTAAAATAATGGACAATGTTATTTACGGATGCTAATGGACATTGCGCTAATTGTAACCTCGCCCACAATGAGAGGTATTGAAAATGGCAACAAAAATGTGAAATTCGCAATCTGACTCAAATATAAAGTCTTCACACAACATTTAAAAACGTCCGTTCAGTGACAAGAAACTTCAATTAAACCGAAATATCGGTCTTTGGCCCTGTGCAAAACAATCAGAATTAATGTCTTACCTCCGAATAAATGGATGTCACATTTCTGCTCTGGTTGTTGCGCAGCGCTTGGAGGAACTGCATTGCAAATAATAATATTCTCTTTTTTTGTGATTTTAGTGACATTTTTCTTCAAAGAAGTGGAATGAAATGTGAAGTGCAACGAACTCTTTAGTTCAATAAACAATTAAATGTTTGAAAAATGCTTTTGAAATAAAAATTATTACTGGGGAACTTGTTGGAGAATAATTACAATAAATACAATTTTTCATTATCTAATGATTATATTAATTAACAGTATACCTTATTCACCATCTTGACCAGTGTTGCCGACCGCCTACATCACACAACCGCACTCGGCTGCTACTACTGACCGACCGCTCTGCATGACGACTATTAGCGTACTGCACGCGACGACTACTGACAGAGTACAGCCCTCAACTACACAGAGCTACGGACTCGCAACGACTACTGACTGACTGACTGACTGAGAACCGCTCGCAACACTCGCGCAGTCCAGCGCAAACTCTCTGGTCACAGATGCTACAATGTCTCGCCATCGCTACTATGTTACATACGTGTTTCAGTGTCTTTTTCATTGGGGTAACGATCTTTGGCTCTTTTTATTCTGAATACAGGGCCAAAGGTCAACGCTGCTGCCCTTATACAATTTATCAGGTTTCATTATGTCTGTTGCAATGTTACATACGGTTCACTCTTTCATTAATATTATCGTTGGGTTTGTTTTGTAGGGACGTTAACATTCTGGCACATTTTTATTATCATCGGACTCTCTGCTATTTGTGCAGGGAGGTTATACCTGGGTCCATTTCCATTTCCATTTACATTTTAATATTGATAGACTTTTTGTTTTTCCTTCTTTTTTTTTTTTTTTGTTGTTTTTTTTTTGTTTTGTTTTTCCCGCTCTCACCACCACCGCCGCATCACGCCTTCCGTTTTCTTGGTTTCTTTTCTGTTCTTCAACTGCTTCAACATCACCGCGCCCCATTTCCACACCACAGCCATCAGCCTCCAAGACGGGCGGGCGCAGTGTGCCATTTCCGGCGCACAAGCACACCCGTACGGTACTCTCCTCGCCCCCACGCCACCAACAACACAGCGACCACGCGGCTTTCAGGCATGGCACGGCACGGCACCGGCGAAATGCGCCGCCCCCGCCCCTCCGCGCATCCGTCCGTCTCGCCACGTTCACTGACAGCCGCGTCTGCGGCTACACCACGACAACCACAACACAACACCGCTCCCCTCCCTGGCAACTCACATTGTTTTTCTCCTCCTCTTTTGCACAAACCACAACGCCGAGCACAGGCGCAAGCCACCCACACCGCGCCCCTCCCCGTCCCGTCTTTGGCCGCCGCTCCTCGTTTCCTCGTTTGCCCCCTCCCATCTCCCGAAATGCCATGCCAGCAGCGTTACGCATGCCCCTCCCCTGTCCACACAACACTACCGCCTAACGAACAGCCTTCCGGGCCACATGCAGGGCACGCCCACCTCCAAACACTGCCAATTCACGGACGCACGCACGCACGCACGCACGCACGCACGCACACACACACACACACACACACACACACACTCACTTTCTCGACACCTTTCTGTACGGAGGGTGCGTCATCTCGACCGTGACAGAGTGACGGCAACTATCGACGATCCATTTCCCCCCACTGGTAAAACATGTCCACTAACACCTACATACATCATTCAAGTACACAGACAATAGCATACACACAATGGGAGGGCACACGAACATGGACGGCACGGCACTGTCATACACTCTTCCTCAGAACCATATCAACAAACGTTACGTACATCCGGGAAAGCGAAAGCGAACGCGAAAGCGAAAGCAAAAGCAAAGGCAAAGCCCAATGCAGCCGTCAAAGGTAACGTTCACCACGGCAGACACTTGCAGCCGCGCCGCCGTTAAACGCATTTCAGTGCGGCTCCAATACGCCTCCGACACGGGAACGTTCCGTTGCTCTACGAATGCGTTTCTCCCCTTTTTCCCTTCCCCCCCTCCTTGCACTCTTGCCTCATTCCTCACGTTCTGCCCGGACATTCGACCGATCAAAGTCAACCTTTCGTTACCGTTCTCAGCGCGACGGTGTACAACAGTATGACGGGTGTGCCCACGACTTCGGTTCAGTTGCGTGACGCCGGTCTATCGCGCCGATCGACAGTTACTCAGGGGGCGACGGATCGGACCACGTCACCGACACACAAAACACTTTCAAAACAAACAAATACATACCGGATGGACACAGACAAACACGTGTACAGACATTCGCCAAACAAACGACCGCCGCCGCCGTCGTCGCGCTTACTGTATACTGCACTGGACACGCGTGCATCTTGAATGACGACATCGGTGTGCGTGCGTCGTACGCAATCAGTCAGACACGGCTATCAAACATCAGAGTCGAATGGTACATCATCGTGCGTGTCGCCGTACACGTACAGTACAATACAACAACAATGCGTCTTAATGGCACGTTCATTTCAACGTCACTCACACACCTCCACGCTGCAGTTACGTCGCACCATTGTCAAACTCGGCGTACAGCAAAGGGAATAGTGGGCGGCAAAAAAAAAAAAAAAAACCAAACAAAAACATTTCACATTTCACCCTCGCCATGTATGATGTGCAAACAAAACAAACCCGCAAACGGCCGTCGTTACGGTGACACAAAAGTCGCCGATCGCACTGTCCCCCCTCGCAGACGGGTAACACACACACACACACCAACAACACCAATGGGTCAAAAACCACGCCAACGAGGCGTGCCACCATTCCACGCCACGGCGACCAACCTCGTGGCCGTACCCCGCGCAACACGCTTTGACGCGCGCCCCCCCCCCCCCACCCACAATCAAAATGCACACATACATCACAGCCGTCCACACAAACAACAACAACAACAATTCCGCCCTTCCCGCAAAAGGCAAGTTGGTGGCCCTGAAAAGGGCCGTTTTGCCGCTCTCGCAACGGACGAGCCTTCTCCATCCTTCCCTTCCTTCCATTCCAGAGCCACCCCCTTACTTGGAGCTCGTGTACTTGGTCACCGCCTTCGTGCCCTCGCTCACGGCGTGCTTGGCCAGCTCGCCAGGCAGCAACAGCCGCACAGCGGTCTGGATCTCGCGGGACGTGATGGTCGAGCGCTTGTTGTAGTGCGCCAGGCGAGAAGCCTCGGCCGCAATGCGCTCGAAAATGTCGTTCACGAAGCTGTTCATGATGCTCATCGCCTTCGACGAGATGCCCGTGTCAGGGTGCACCTGCTTCAGCACCTTGTAGATGTAGATGGCATAGCTCTCCTTCCTCTTGCGCTTCTTCTTCTTGTCGCCCTTCGAAATGTTCTTCTGCGCCTTGCCAGCCTTCTTGGCGGCCTTCCCGCTAGTCTTGGGCGGCATCTCGAACCAACGTACGGCAGCAGCAACACCAGTAGCAAGCGCTCCGCTCTAGTCAGCGTCTCCCCACACAGTGGCACCCGCCGCCAGCCGCCGCCGCACCTTTACCAGCTCGCCCTGTTGCGGCCGCCGACCAATGGGGCGCGCGCGCAACCGGCCGCCGCACCCGAGCCCATAAAGCACCCCCACCCCGGCTGCGCCGGCACGCACTCCGCTGCTCGACTCGCTGCCGCTCGCACCGGTCGTTTTCGTTTCCGTTTCGTGTGCACCGTCGCTAGCCCATCGCCATGTCCGGACGCGGAAAGGGAGGCAAAGTCAAGGGCAAGTCAAAGTCCCGCTCAAGCAGGGCCGGGCTCCAGTTCCCGGTCGGCAGAATCCACCGCCTCCTGCGCAAGGGAAACTACGCAGAGCGCGTCGGCGCCGGGGCGCCCGTCTACCTCGCCGCCGTCATGGAGTACCTCGCGGCTGAGGTGCTCGAGCTGGCCGGAAACGCGGCCCGCGACAACAAGAAGACGCGCATCATCCCGCGCCACCTGCAGCTTGCCATCCGCAACGACGAGGAGCTCAACAAGCTCCTGTCGGGCGTCACCATCGCACAGGGTGGTGTCCTGCCCAACATCCAGGCCGTCCTGCTGCCAAAGAAGACCGAGAAGAAGGCCTAAAGGAGGCCAGGCAATCGCAGCGCCGCGTGCTCCCCTGCACGCAACGCGCTTTGCCGGCTCGGCCCACAACAATCGGCCCTTTTCAGGGCCACCACACAAACCTACGTCCAAAGCAAAATTTCAGTCGTCCTCGCCGCACCTTGTTTTGTTTCAACTTTGCACTGTCACAGCACAGCCGCCGCCGGCGCACGTCCGCCATCTTGTCGTCCACACAGCCCGTGTGGCCCAACACACACACACACATTTTGCACGGTCGCAGTCGCCTTCCAAACCGACAACGGCAGCAATAATGACCATTGTTAAAGGGAGGCGTGTCGACACACCGCCCTCCACTCCCGCGCGCAACGGCCGTCGACACGAACGAAACAGCTGATCCGGCCGCCTATGCCCACACGCCTTGCCTCGGAAACCCCAACGCCGCCGCAAACAAACACACAGAGCCAAACCACGCAAGCAAATAATCACCGCCTCTCGCACAACAACACACAGCCCGCCATCTCCGTCGCGATCGATACAAAGACACACAAACGAAGCAGCTCCACACACAGCCAGCCACATGACACGTTTCCTTTCCTTCTCCCCTCCCAGTCACATCACGTCGCTCAAACGGAAAGAAAGAAAGAAACAAACAAACACACGCAGCAACAACACAGACTCTTTCGCACTTTTCAACTTCCGAACAGTGTGGTGGCCCTGAAAAGGGCCGTTTTCTAGTCTCTCCCACCCACAAGCACGGCCGCGGGAAGGCCAGCGCCCGCTGCGACGCAGCCTAACCGCCGAAACCGAAACCGTACAGGGTGCGCCCCTGCCTCTTCAGGGCGTACACCACGTCCATGGCCGTCACAGTCTTGCGCTTGGCGTGCTCAGTGTACGTCACCGCGTCGCGGATCACGTTCTCCAGGAACACCTTCAGCACCCCGCGGGTCTCCTCGTAGATCAGACCAGAGATGCGCTTCACGCCGCCCCTGCGAGCCAGGCGGCGGATGGCGGGCTTCGTGATGCCCTGGATGTTGTCGCGCAACACCTTGCGGTGCCGCTTGGCGCCACCCTTGCCGAGCCCCTTTCCTCCCTTGCCGCGGCCTGTCATCCTTCCTTCCTCGGGCAAAGCAAAACGTGCACAAACAGCAGCTGCAGCGGCTGGCGAGTCGGCTACGGTCTGCGCCCAGCGCGCCCGCCGCCCCCCTATATAGACTCTGGCCCGCCCTCCCCCCACCACGCGCAACCGAGGGCATATAAGCGCAGCACGGAGGCGCGCGGGCCCTCCCACCACTCCAAGACTCACTGCCGTCACCATCAAGACGCCGCTATGGAGAAGAAGAAGAGGCCAGGACAATGGCCTTTCGTTTTCACTCTCTCCCACTATCCCTCTTCCTCTCTTTAACTCTGTAATGTAGTCGTAAACCCCGGCTAGTCTATGGGCCGTTCGTTTTCCACCCTTCTACTGTCCCTCCTACTGTCCTGTCTTCTTTTTTCATTAAAAAAAAAAAAAAAAAAAAAAAAAAAAAAAAAAAAAAAAAAAAAAAAAAAAAATTTTGGGCCAGTCAATTGGGCCTTTCGTTTTCCCACTTCTTAAACTATCACTCTCGCTATCCTTTCATCTAAAAAAAAAAAAAAAAAAAAAAAAAAAAAAAAAAAAAAAAAAAAAAAAAAAAAAAAAAAATAACCAGCACAACAGTCAAGAACAACACCACCCATCACGTCACACCTACATCTTCACCTCACCAAAGAAGAAGGAGAAGCGCATCAAAAGCGCTAGAACTTCGCTCACAGCTGAGGGTTCACCCCTCAACCATGTGCGTCGTCGTCGTCGGCGCGCGGGCCCGTTGTCAAGGCAGCACCGGACGCCGCGCCGCACCTAACCTCCACGCACGCCGCTCCGCTACCGCTACCGCTACCGCCATGGCCCGCACAAAGCAAACGGCCCGCAAGTCCACCGGCGGAAAGGCGCCGCGCAAACAGCTCGCCACCAAGGCGGCGAGGAAGAGCGCGCCCGCCACCGGAGGCGTCAAGAAGCCCCACCGCTACAGGCCGGGCACCGTCGCCCTGCGAGAAATCAGGCGCTACCAGAAGAGCACAGAGCTGCTCATCCGCAAGCTGCCATTCCAGCGCCTAGTGCGCGAGATCGCCCAGGACTTCAAGACCGACCTGCGCTTCCAGAGCTCCGCAGTCATGGCCCTGCAGGAGGCCAGCGAGGCCTACCTCGTCGGCCTCTTCGAAGACACCAACCTGTGCGCAATCCACGCCAAGCGCGTCACCATCATGCCCAAGGACATCCAGCTCGCGCGCCGCATCCGCGGCGAGCGCGCCTAAACCGCGCCGCGGCACCGCACCGCACAAACAAAAACGGCCCTTTTCAGGGCCACTAACATCTCTCCGTCGCGAGCAAACTTTGTCGGTCGCCTGCCTCTCGCCCCGCAACCCAAAAACAAAAACCACCACTTCCCGTCCGTCCGCCACACCCGCTCACTCTGCCTGCCTGCTAGCAGCGCGCAACAATCACACATCATCCCTCCCCCGGCGCTCCAAGCGCACAATACCCAACGGCCGACGTCACACCGCACGGCTGGCTGGCTGGCCGGCCGCCCGCCGCTTTCGTTTCGAAAACAAAAAAAAAACCCGCACTCCACTCCGACGGCCAACGGCCAGGCAGGCGCGCTCGCTCGCTCTACACGCCGCCGAAATCCCCGCCGACTCCTTCCACATCTCAACGTGCCCCCCGTTGCAAAACATAACACACACAAAGGAACAAAACAAAGACCAGACACGACTCGACAAGACAGACATCCGAGAAGAACGAACGCAGGCAAGCCATCCAACGTATTCAAACAAAACAACGTGACAGAAAACCAACCGTCGGCCGCCGCCACAAACACGGCGACAATCAACCACGACAACAACAACACCGCTTACCGCTACCGCCGCCCACACCCGCCACCGACCCCCGCAATCCAACCACCACGGCACGCAAACAGCATCCCCACGGGCATACAGACAGACACCCACACCAAACGCAACACGACAATCAAAACCTTCCCCGACGTGCTTTGATGGCCCTGAGAAGGGCCGTTTTGGGCCGCGCGTCTCTTGCGCGCCACTAGACGACGACGGGGGGTGGGGACGACGGAGTCAAGCGCCAAACCCTTCCTTTCCCATCTCTTTCTCCTCTACTCTACTCTACTTCTTCTTCTTGGGCGAAGCCTTCGCCTTAGACGGCGTCGTCGCCTTCTTCGGGCGCGGCGCCTTCGGCTTCTTCGTCGGAACCTTGGCGGCCTTCTTCGCCTTCGACGGCGACTTGGCCTTGGCCGGCTTGGCCGCAGCCGCCTTCTTCGCACCCGCGGGAGCGGCCGACGCCGCAGACGCCTTCTTGGCGGCGCCCGCCTTCCGACCGGTCGCCGCCTTCACGCCACCAGCCTTCTTTGCGCCGGCCGCACGGGCGCCCTTCTTCTCCTTGCTGGCCGGAGCGGCGCGCTTCTTCTTGGCACCGCCAGCACGAGCCTTGCCGCCCTCGGCCGCCCCCCCGCCGCCGGCGCCGGCAAGCTTGAACGAGCCGGACGCGCCCTTCCCCTTCGTCTGCACCAGCTCGCCCGCCACGACGGCCGACTTGAGGTACTTCTTGATAAACGGCGCCAGCTTCTCCGCGTCCAGCTTGTAGTGCGCGGCTATGTACTTCTTGATCGCCTGCAGCGACGACCCGCCGCGCTCCTTCAGACTCTTGATGGCGGCCGTCACCATCTCAGAGGTGCGCGGGTGCGCAGGCTTGGCGCGCGGCTTCTTCGCAGACGACGCAGACTTGGCCTTCTTCGTAGTGCCGGTGGCGGCGGGTGCCGCAGCAGTCTCGTTCGTAGCCGCCTGATCTGCCATTTCGACGACGCGCGTAACACACAGCGAGAGCGAGCGGGACGGCAGGCACGCAAGCACAGCACAGCAGCAGAGCAGAGAATGAGATGCTCAGGTTGTTATAGTGTACCGAAGTTCCACTGGGCTGTGCCCGTCTGACTTCAAGTTATGCGCTTGGGGATTTATGAAAGTGAGGTATTGTGCTATGTGCGTGTTTTTATGTAAATGTTTGTTCTGTGTGTGGGTAAGTGTTCTCTAAATGTCTCTAAATTGACGGGTGAGTGTTAGTTTTGGGCGCTTATGTTGAAAATCGGGGTGTTCGCGACCTAAATTTTGTATGAGGTTGTGGGGCGATGTTTGTGCTTTCTCATATAGTTTGGTGGACTTCTCCTTTATGAGGGAGTATATGGTTGGGTGGCCTAAAAATTCTCTAATTTGTGTGTTTCGGACGTATCTGTCAGCGCCTGTGATGACTCGGAAGGTTTTGTTCTGGAGTCGCTGTAATCGTGCCAGCGTGGTGTCTGACGCCATCGACCATACTTCCGATCCATACAAGATGGCCGGTAGCATGAGCTGGCGCCAGAGAAGCATTTTGCAGCTTAGGGTGAGGCCGTCACCCTTTAGGAGGGGGTATAGCTGCGACAGGAGGGCGCAGCCTTTGTTGGCAGTTTTGTGGACGTGTTGTTGCCACGTAAGACGCCTGTCTATTTCGAGCCCTAAGTATGTAATACGGTTACGCCAGGCTAGGTCCCGACCACCAATGGTGAGTTGTTGGTCTGGGAGTTTCAGCCTGGTCGTAAAGTATATTGCTTGGGATTTCTCGGGGTTAACCTTGATTTTCCAAATGTTGCACCACTGAGTGATGACGTCGAGGTGTTCTTGTAGCTTGCGTCGTATGAATGCAAGGTTACGACAGCTCCTGAAGATTGCTGTATCGTCGGCGTAGAGAGCAATCCCTCCGCCGACCTGCTTGGGTATGTCGTTAGTGTAGACTGAGTATAGAACGGGACCCAAGACCGAACCCTGCGGTACTCCGGCCGCAATCGGTCGTGTCTGGCTCGATCTCGATCCACTTCTTACGAAGAATTGACGCTCCGCAAGAAATGAATCAATGATCTGTATTAGATGTCCTGGGCACCCTATTTGATCTAGTTTATATATTAGGCCATCGTGCCAGACGCGGTCAAATGCCTTCTCTATATCCAGGAACACTGCTCCTGTCGATTCTCTCTTTGCCCTGGCCAGGCAAATGTGCTCTACCAAGCGCAGGCATTGTTGGGTTGTGGAGTGTTCAGAGCGGAATCCAAACTGCTCGGGCATCAGGATGTTGTGTGCAGTAAGGAAGTGTTGAAGGGGTGAGAGGATGAGCAGCTCGAGTATTTTACTCATGCCATTTAGTAGGGAGATAGGTCTATAGCTTTCTGGAAGGAGCAGGTTTTTATTAGGTTTGGGGAGGGTGATTACTTTCGCAGTTTTCCACACTGAGGGGAAGTAGGTGAGCTTTAGGCAAGCGTTGAAGACGCTTGCCAGAAATGTTATGGCAGGAGGTGGAAGGTGCTTTAGGAGTGGGCTGCGGATGCGGTCAGGGCCAGGAGCTTTGTGGTTTCCCTGACGCTTGATAAGTGCGCATATTGTCGGCTCGTTTACGGGCACGAATTCTGTATTTGGGCGCGTATTTCTAATCTGAGTCACTCGTCCGACGACTAATCTTTCCTGCCTTTCACTCTCGTCATCGTCGATGACGTGAGTTCGGAATTGTGACTCTAGTGATTGTGCCATTATTTCCGCCTTATCGTGATCTTCGTACACTAGACCGTTCACGCCGTGGAGTGGCCTGTTCTCTCTGGTGGGGGTTTTCCGCTGCCGGGCTATTCGCCAGATCTTGCGTTTGCTGCTCTCTGTTTCGGCGGTTTGTAATATCTCCTCCCAGCAGCGGCTCCTGTGCTCCTGCAGTCGGAGTTTCACCTGATCCTCCAGTCGCCGCAGCCGGCGGCGGTCAGCTGGGTCGCGGTGACGCTGCCACAGCTTACGCAACCTGCGTTTGGCGACTATGAGGTCCCAGATGTCAGGGGGCAGGTCCCTGGCGCCAGGCTCTGTGGTGAGCCTGACGCTTGTAGCGCGAGCACAGGCGTGGAGGGCGTCTGTGAAGTTGGTGATTGCTTCGTCTATCTCTTCTTTTGTTTCCATCTGTGGGATTTCCTCCACGTGCTCACCCACCAGGTATTTGTATCGGTCCCAATTTGTTATTACTTCTGTTTCCAAGGCCCAGCCAGTGTCGCGGGCGGGCGCGGACGGCCGAGAGAGCGGCCGCCACTCTGCGCGCCGCCGCGCCGCGCCTCCCGCGCTTGCTACCGCCCAACGTCCGACAGCCTGTGCGGAGCAGCCCCAAACCTGCGCCACAACCGCCCGCGCCTTTCAAACCACCGAGGATGGGGCTACACACAGCCACACCACAGTCGCCAACCAGTCGCCACGGCAGCGCCGCAAACCACGGCCAAACTGCAGCTACCGCGCGCTACAGCCTGGGTCGGCCCGCCGAGAATCGCCGCCCCCGCCCAAATGCCGCCCCCACAGCCCCAGCCGACGACCCGCCACAATGGCCAAACCTTCGGCAAAACTCCCACACCGTCGCCGCGGCAGCCCGGCCAGCGCGGCCGGCGCCACAGCCACACAAGCCGAGGCGTGCGGCGATGACGGCCGTGCAAACGCGCCTCCGCCGCCCCATCGCCTTCCGTCGCCCTCCCGCCGTTTCCCGATCGGCCCGCAGCCGTCGGGCCACATCGCGCGCCGTCCTCCTCCTCTCGCCCGCCAACATTCACAGCCGTTTCTCAACAATTGCCCGCCGCAAACGGACGCCGCCTGCGCAACAGGCGCCGCCGCCCCTCGCCGCTTCCGACCCACAACCCCTCGACCGAGGCAAACCGCAATCCGAATCTACAGACCAACCCAATCTGCCGTCAAGCACACACGACAGCCGACCTTACACGTTACGCGTTACACATTACGTTTACACGTCTACGTTAGGTTAGGTTAGGTGGACGTGGGTTAGGTTAAGGGGACTTGGGTTAGGTTAAGCGTCAAACTTAGGTTAAGCATTCAAACACGTCAGGCGTCAGAGGTTAGGTTAGGTTAGGTTAGGTTACACGTTAGGTTAGGTTAAGAGGTCAGTGCTAGGTTAAGAAGCGTCAAACGTAGGTTAAAAAAGCGTTCAAACGTGAGGCGTGAGCCGGACAGCTTACCTTACGTAGACGTTAGGGGCTCACAGGCTGAGCTCACCTCGCCACACCACAGGTTAGGTTCGGTTCGGTTCGGTTCGCTCGGCTCAGCGTAAAGCGCCGAGGTCAGGGTTACGTTCGTTCACCTTCGGGCGCCACACTTTCGGTTGAAAGGTCGCGACGGGACGACGTCGGCAGGCACGCCGCAAACGAACAAAAACGTACAGACGACGTCGGAAACCGCCGACAGACGGGGGAGCAGCACGACCACGACCAGACACCGAGCGCGAACCAGACACACGCGAACCACCCCCACCGGCCAAAGGGCACCACACAACAACCCAGAGCACCACGTGTCGACACCAGAGCAACCCGCCGCTCACGCGACATGGCTGGCACCGAAGGGCAACCGCCCGCAACTGCGCTTTCCGCGCCGGCCCGGATGCACGTCGTGCTACAACAACACCACTACCGTACACAGCCGCTGTTCACAACATCACTATCAATGGCGCGCCCGCGGCTCGCCGCCGTCGCAGTCGCAGCCCCAACGCCAGCACTTTTGCACCACCATTCACACGCACCGCAACACAGCTCGCCGACACAGCCGAACAAAACAAACACCACACAACAACAACAGCAACAACGCCGCCGCCTCTACTTGTGCCGGCGACCCACCCCGCCGATGGCGCACCTTTCGCCAGCCGGCAATCGACACACACGCACCCACCCACCGGGGCCCAGTGCAAAAAAAAAAACACACAAAAACAAAAAAACAAAACAACACAAACGACACGGGAAGCGCACACCGCCACTTCGCGCGCACGCCACCAACCAGTCGTCGTCTCAAAATAACAAACACAAACAAAATAAACTAACAACTAGGGCAACACAAAACAAAAACGCCTCGCACGAACCGCCCACAAAAAGGACAAGCACACGCACAGCCTCTGCTGACGACCACGACGCAGCGGCACGCTGCTCCTGTCCCGCGCCCCGCGCCCCACTCGATTCACAACTCACGCGACACCGTCAACGACGGGCTCGCTTCCCGCAACCTACCACCTTTCCGCCACGACGCACAGCCCCAGCCCCACCCGACGACTGCACTTTCACCACCGCCTCCCCCTTCCCCCCCAAAACACACACACACACACACACACACAGCCAGCCAAAAACGCACTCGCGACCCACACATGCACGTGCATCGGCACACGCCAACCAGTCAACGTCGACAACCACACGCCACGCAAGGCTCGAAACGAAAACGAAACCGGCGTCCTTCCACGTTGCCATCAAGCTACGCGACACAAGACACAAGGAACCAACACAACAGCCGGCCCCACTAATTCCCACTCTCACGCCGCAAAAAGCACACCGAAACCGCCAAACACGCACGCACATTCCCCTTCGCACTGACACCACCGACCGGCTCGCTACCACACACCTCTCGGCAGCCGTTTCACGCCAATTCGCCACACAGTCGACAAGCGCCCGCCCTGTACGGCACACGCAACGACGCAGCGCAGCAAAGGGCGCCCGCAACACATACCTCTCCGCCGCCCGACGCGCCAACCGCCACACCACACCGCCAGCCACTCGCAAATTGTGCACTGCCACCAGCCACACGTCCAACACGCCGCGCCGCCTCCGGCCACCCGCCAGGGGGCGCTCACGTCCGCGACAACAGCGCGGCCCGCCGGGCCGGGCCGAACCGAACCGAGCCGCCGCTGCTCTGCACTCGGCACGGCCACACCCTGCTGCAGACCGGGCTCGTCCCTCTGTACGCGTCTGCCTGCGCATCAACACAACACGACCTTTTTTTTTTTTCTCTCTCTCTCTACCGCCATCCCTTCTTCTCGCGTTTTACTCGTTGTTGCAGCAGCGGCGCACACCTACACATCCACAGCCCCAGCCGAGCCGGCCTCACCTCAGGGCCCGCCGCCAGCGTCTCCTCCTCGGGCACAGGTGCGGTGCTGTGGCCGCCCATCCAACCGCATTGCTGGCCGTCCAGCCACCAGGCGTTCCCACTGCCGCGAGCCACGCCGCGCACCGACCCTGCTGCAGAAAACGAAGCATAGCCAGAGACCGACCGATACACAAAGCAAGCCGTCGCCTCGCCTCTTGTCCTTCCTGCCTTCCTTCCGCCCCCGCCCTTCTCACACCACCGCCTCTCCACTTTCGCCCCCCCCTCCTTTTTTTTTTTTTTTTTTGTTTTCTTCTTTCTTTCTTTGGCCCTCTCTCCTTCCCGCCATGGCGGTTACGGCACCGCCTGCAGCGGCAGATTTTTTGCGCCCACACGCCTACTCCTACCACCATTAACCTTGCCCTGCCCTGCCCTGCCCTGCCCTGCCCTGCCCTGCCCTGCCCTGCCCATCAACGTCGCAGTCGAACCGACGCTTGCCAACACACTGCCCACGTTCCTTTCTCTTTTCGGCCTACGCCCATTACGCGCCGCCGCCACAGCACCTTCCCTTCCCACAACACACCGACGTCATCACACGCACCCAAAACAGGGGCCACGACCGTGTTCCTCGCCCACTCCCATCCCGCACGGTACGCACATTCCCAACTACTACCGCGCACCCTCCCTTTCCAATCTGTGTGTCTCTGTGTCTGTGTCCTGTCCGCGCGTGACGCCTCTCAACATCCGCCGTCCCCCGTCCCGTTTTCGCCCCCATGCCGTCGTCGCGCCGCCTCCGCCCCTGTCCGCCCCGCACCACACCATACACCGCTGCTTGTCCCGGCCGTTGCCACCAAAGGCGCCGACCGCAAACGCGCCACGCCGCAGCCCCCGTGCGTCTCGCGCTCGCTTGCATCTCCGTGCCGACGCTGCCTCTCTTCCCGCTCGCACTCGACCTCGACAACACAGTCTTTGGCTCCGCCACTGCGTGTTCCGGTGGTACGCACGCTGCAACACGTATGTATTCATTACCAGAGCGATGGCGAGGCATGACAGCATCTCTGTCTGACCAGAGAGTTCTTTATCGCTGCTAGTCGGCGCTTGGACCGCGCCAGACGACAGTAGTGGCACGCACCGGGTCGCCAGGAACAGTTGTTATATATATATATTGTAGCGCGAGTCGGGAGAGGTAGTAGTCGGTCGACAGTAGTAGCGGGTGGACGGTTGTACTGAGCGGGCGTCGGCGGCGTGCTCTGCTCGTCTCGCGACTCTGGTCACGGTTCGGGACGATGTATAGTCTATTGTGTTATAATCAAAAGGTGGTGTGACGCTGCATTGCGCAAATCTGATAACGTATGTTCATTGTACTTATTTTGTTCAACAACAAAAGCCCCACTATTACTTTTTTTCTAAAGTAACTTTTGTCTCTTAACGAAAAACATTCACTTTTTAAAGACTACTTCCTATGGCATTTCCCTCCAAGGAGTGCAATTAATTACCAGCCAGCACTCATTCATTGCACACAGCTGTGTAAGGGGTATCTACAATTGAGGAGCGGATATAAATGCAATTTTTTGTTTTTTTTTTTTTTTTTTTGTGTGTGTGTTGTAACCTCCCAGCAACATTTAAAATAATGGACAATGTTATTTACGGATGCTAATGGACATTGCGCTAATTGTAACCTCGCCCACAATGAGAGGTATTGAAAATGGCAACAAAAATGTGAAATTCGCAATCTGACTCAAATATAAAGTCTTCACACAACATTTAAAAACGTCCGTTCAGTGACAAGAAACTTCAATTAAACCGAAATATCGGTCTTTGGCCCTGTGCAAAACAATCAGAATTAATGTCTTACCTCCGAATAAATGGATGTCACATTTCTGCTCTGGTTGTTGCGCAGCGCTTGGAGGAACTGCATTGCAAATAATAATATTCTCTTTTTTTGTGATTTTAGTGACATTTTTCTTCAAAGAAGTGGAATGAAATGTGAAGTGCAACGAACTCTTTAGTTCAATAAACAATTAAATGTTTGAAAAATGCTTTTGAAATAAAAATTATTACTGGGGAACTTGTTGGAGAATAATTACAATAAATACAATTTTTCATTATCTAATGATTATATTAATTAACAGTATACCTTATTCACCATCTTGACCAGTGTTGCCGACCGCCTACATCACACAACCGCACTCGGCTGCTACTACTGACCGACCGCTCTGCATGACGACTATTAGCGTACTGCACGCGACGACTACTGACAGAGTACAGCCCTCAACTACACAGAGCTACGGACTCGCAACGACTACTGACTGACTGACTGACTGAGAACCGCTCGCAACACTCGCGCAGTCCAGCGCAAACTCTCTGGTCACAGATGCTACAATGTCTCGCCATCGCTACTATGTTACATACGTGTTTCAGTGTCTTTTTCATTGGGGTAACGATCTTTGGCTCTTTTTATTCTGAATACAGGGCCAAAGGTCAACGCTGCTGCCCTTATACAATTTATCAGGTTTCATTATGTCTGTTGCAATGTTACATACGGTTCACTCTTTCATTAATATTATCGTTGGGTTTGTTTTGTAGGGACGTTAACATTCTGGCACATTTTTATTATCATCGGACTCTCTGCTATTTGTGCAGGGAGGTTATACCTGGGTCCATTTCCATTTCCATTTACATTTTAATATTGATAGACTTTTTGTTTTTCCTTCTTTTTTTTTTTTTTTTGTTGTTTTTTTTTTGTTTTGTTTTTCCCGCTCTCACCACCACCGCCGCATCACGCCTTCCGTTTTCTTGGTTTCTTTTCTGTTCTTCAACTGCTTCAACATCACCGCGCCCCATTTCCACACCACAGCCATCAGCCTCCAAGACGGGCGGGCGCAGTGTGCCATTTCCGGCGCACAAGCACACCCGTACGGTACTCTCCTCGCCCCCACGCCACCAACAACACAGCGACCACGCGGCTTTCAGGCATGGCACGGCACGGCACCGGCGAAATGCGCCGCCCCCGCCCCTCCGCGCATCCGTCCGTCTCGCCACGTTCACTGACAGCCGCGTCTGCGGCTACACCACGACAACCACAACACAACACCGCTCCCCTCCCTGGCAACTCACATTGTTTTTCTCCTCCTCTTTTGCACAAACCACAACGCCGAGCACAGGCGCAAGCCACCCACACCGCGCCCCTCCCCGTCCCGTCTTTGGCCGCCGCTCCTCGTTTCCTCGTTTGCCCCCTCCCATCTCCCGAAATGCCATGCCAGCAGCGTTACGCATGCCCCTCCCCTGTCCACACAACACTACCGCCTAACGAACAGCCTTCCGGGCCACATGCAGGGCACGCCCACCTCCAAACACTGCCAATTCACGGACGCACGCACGCACGCACGCACGCACGCACGCACACACACACACACACACACACACACACACTCACTTTCTCGACACCTTTCTGTACGGAGGGTGCGTCATCTCGACCGTGACAGAGTGACGGCAACTATCGACGATCCATTTCCCCCCACTGGTAAAACATGTCCACTAACACCTACATACATCATTCAAGTACACAGACAATAGCATACACACAATGGGAGGGCACACGAACATGGACGGCACGGCACTGTCATACACTCTTCCTCAGAACCATATCAACAAACGTTACGTACATCCGGGAAAGCGAAAGCGAACGCGAAAGCGAAAGCAAAAGCAAAGGCAAAGCCCAATGCAGCCGTCAAAGGTAACGTTCACCACGGCAGACACTTGCAGCCGCGCCGCCGTTAAACGCATTTCAGTGCGGCTCCAATACGCCTCCGACACGGGAACGTTCCGTTGCTCTACGAATGCGTTTCTCCCCTTTTTCCCTTCCCCCCCTCCTTGCACTCTTGCCTCATTCCTCACGTTCTGCCCGGACATTCGACCGATCAAAGTCAACCTTTCGTTACCGTTCTCAGCGCGACGGTGTACAACAGTATGACGGGTGTGCCCACGACTTCGGTTCAGTTGCGTGACGCCGGTCTATCGCGCCGATCGACAGTTACTCAGGGGGCGACGGATCGGACCACGTCACCGACACACAAAACACTTTCAAAACAAACAAATACATACCGGATGGACACAGACAAACACGTGTACAGACATTCGCCAAACAAACGACCGCCGCCGCCGTCGTCGCGCTTACTGTATACTGCACTGGACACGCGTGCATCTTGAATGACGACATCGGTGTGCGTGCGTCGTACGCAATCAGTCAGACACGGCTATCAAACATCAGAGTCGAATGGTACATCATCGTGCGTGTCGCCGTACACGTACAGTACAATACAACAACAATGCGTCTTAATGGCACGTTCATTTCAACGTCACTCACACACCTCCACGCTGCAGTTACGTCGCACCATTGTCAAACTCGGCGTACAGCAAAGGGAATAGTGGGCGGCAAAAAAAAAAAAAAAAACCAAACAAAAACATTTCACATTTCACCCTCGCCATGTATGATGTGCAAACAAAACAAACCCGCAAACGGCCGTCGTTACGGTGACACAAAAGTCGCCGATCGCACTGTCCCCCCTCGCAGACGGGTAACACACACACACACACCAACAACACCAATGGGTCAAAAACCACGCCAACGAGGCGTGCCACCATTCCACGCCACGGCGACCAACCTCGTGGCCGTACCCCGCGCAACACGCTTTGACGCGCGCCCCCCCCCCCCCCCACCCACAATCAAAATGCACACATACATCACAGCCGTCCACACAAACAACAACAACAACAATTCCGCCCTTCCCGCAAAAGGCAAGTTGGTGGCCCTGAAAAGGGCCGTTTTGCCGCTCTCGCAACGGACGAGCCTTCTCCATCCTTCCCTTCCTTCCATTCCAGAGCCACCCCCTTACTTGGAGCTCGTGTACTTGGTCACCGCCTTCGTGCCCTCGCTCACGGCGTGCTTGGCCAGCTCGCCAGGCAGCAACAGCCGCACAGCGGTCTGGATCTCGCGGGACGTGATGGTCGAGCGCTTGTTGTAGTGCGCCAGGCGAGAAGCCTCGGCCGCAATGCGCTCGAAAATGTCGTTCACGAAGCTGTTCATGATGCTCATCGCCTTCGACGAGATGCCCGTGTCAGGGTGCACCTGCTTCAGCACCTTGTAGATGTAGATGGCATAGCTCTCCTTCCTCTTGCGCTTCTTCTTCTTGTCGCCCTTCGAAATGTTCTTCTGCGCCTTGCCAGCCTTCTTGGCGGCCTTCCCGCTAGTCTTGGGCGGCATCTCGAACCAACGTACGGCAGCAGCAACACCAGTAGCAAGCGCTCCGCTCTAGTCAGCGTCTCCCCACACAGTGGCACCCGCCGCCAGCCGCCGCCGCACCTTTACCAGCTCGCCCTGTTGCGGCCGCCGACCAATGGGGCGCGCGCGCAACCGGCCGCCGCACCCGAGCCCATAAAGCACCCCCACCCCGGCTGCGCCGGCACGCACTCCGCTGCTCGACTCGCTGCCGCTCGCACCGGTCGTTTTCGTTTCCGTTTCGTGTGCACCGTCGCTAGCCCATCGCCATGTCCGGACGCGGAAAGGGAGGCAAAGTCAAGGGCAAGTCAAAGTCCCGCTCAAGCAGGGCCGGGCTCCAGTTCCCGGTCGGCAGAATCCACCGCCTCCTGCGCAAGGGAAACTACGCAGAGCGCGTCGGCGCCGGGGCGCCCGTCTACCTCGCCGCCGTCATGGAGTACCTCGCGGCTGAGGTGCTCGAGCTGGCCGGAAACGCGGCCCGCGACAACAAGTAGACGCGCATCATCCCGCGCCACCTGCAGCTTGCCATCCGCAACGACGAGGAGCTCAACAAGCTCCTGTCGGGCGTCACCATCGCACAGGGTGGTGTCCTGCCCAACATCCAGGCCGTCCTGCTGCCAAAGAAGACCGAGAAGAAGGCCTAAAGGAGGCCAGGCAATCGCAGCGCCGCGTGCTCCCCTGCACGCAACGCGCTTTGCCGGCTCGGCCCACAACAATCGGCCCTTTTCAGGGCCACCACACAAACCTACGTCCAAAGCAAAATTTCAGTCGTCCTCGCCGCACCTTGTTTTGTTTCAACTTTGCACTGTCACAGCACAGCCGCCGCCGGCGCACGTCCGCCATCTTGTCGTCCACACAGCCCGTGTGGCCCAACACACACACACACATTTTGCACGGTCGCAGTCGCCTTCCAAACCGACAACGGCAGCAATAATGACCATTGTTAAAGGGAGGCGTGTCGACACACCGCCCTCCACTCCCGCGCGCAACGGCCGTCGACACGAACGAAACAGCTGATCCGGCCGCCTATGCCCACACGCCTTGCCTCGGAAACCCCAACGCCGCCGCAAACAAACACACAGAGCCAAACCACGCAAGCAAATAATCACCGCCTCTCGCACAACAACACACAGCCCGCCATCTCCGTCGCGATCGATACAAAGACACACAAACGAAGCAGCTCCACACACAGCCAGCCACATGACACGTTTCCTTTCCTTCTCCCCTCCCAGTCACATCACGTCGCTCAAACGGAAAGAAAGAAAGAAACAAACAAACACACGCAGCAACAACACAGACTCTTTCGCACTTTTCAACTTCCGAACAGTGTGGTGGCCCTGAAAAGGGCCGTTTTCTAGTCTCTCCCACCCACAAGCACGGCCGCGGGAAGGCCAGCGCCCGCTGCGACGCAGCCTAACCGCCGAAACCGTACAGGGTGCGCCCCTGCCTCTTCAGGGCGTACACCACGTCCATGGCCGTCACAGTCTTGCGCTTGGCGTGCTCAGTGTACGTCACCGCGTCGCGGATCACGTTCTCCAGGAACACCTTCAGCACCCCGCGGGTCTCCTCGTAGATCAGACCAGAGATGCGCTTCACGCCGCCCCTGCGAGCCAGGCGGCGGATGGCGGGCTTCGTGATGCCCTGGATGTTGTCGCGCAACACCTTGCGGTGCCGCTTGGCGCCACCCTTGCCGAGCCCCTTTCCTCCCTTGCCGCGGCCTGTCATCCTTCCTTCCTCGGGCAAAGCAAAACGTGCACAAACAGCAGCTGCAGCGGCTGGCGAGTCGGCTACGGTCTGCGCCCAGCGCTTTTTTTTTTTTTTTTTTTTTTTTTTTTTTTAGCACATTTCATTCCCTTCCCTTAGGGGGGAGGGCGGGCTATTCTAGTGCTTGCATTGCACTTTTTAGCCTTAGGTGAGGTTTACAATTTCCTTTTCTTTTTTTTGATATAATTTAAAGTGCTTGCAGAAAGGTGCTTTACAATTTTTTGCACTTTGATGTGGTCATTAACAATCAATTAACATTTAGCCTTATAATATATGATTAACAATTTTATATGATTAACAAGGTTGTAGTAAATTTAACAATTTTATATAATTAACAAGGTTGTAGTAAGTGTAAGAAGGTTGTATTTTGGTTTAACAAAGGATATAGTATTAGGGTTTAATAACAAGATAAGATTTACATGGTTATATTTTAATTTCTCAATGTATATAGTACTAGAATAAACAATTTTTATAAGAATAGAATATGGCATCTGGTGAGGTTTGTAGGTGTAAACATTGACATATGGTGATATATAATTGTGGTTATTTACATTGGGTGTGTAGTGTTTCTGTGTGTGATTTGTGTGTAATATTTCCTAAATTTCGTTTGTGTTCGGTTGTGGAGCAGAGGGGAGGATAGCATATGAGAAGAGGTTTTTGAAGTTAGTCTGTGAGTGGCATATAATAATGATTGTGTTGTTGCTTGCTTTGTTGTACAATTATAGCTGTTTTCTATTTTCATATTTTTTCATATTTTTCAGTGGCAGAACAGGATTGAGTAGTTGAAGAGTGTGCCGGCTTGTTTAAGTGTGCGAGTGTTGTCGTTTTGTTGTTTGTGTGTGTGTGTGTGCGTGTGTGTGTGTGTGTGAGAGAGAGAGAGAGGGAGAGAGAGTGAGAGAGAGAGAGAGAGAGAGAGAGAGAGAGGGAGAGAGAGAGGGGGAGAAAGAGGGAGAGAGGGTATATGATTGTCTGTGTTTTATTGTCTGACGTCTAGGTGGGGAGGGGTAGTGGTATGGGTTGTCAGCGGTTCCATAGTTGGGGCTAAGTCTGGGAAGTGGTGTGATGTGTTTTGTGCTACCGTACGCGCTGGGCAGATATACTTGTATTTAGGGAGTCGTTGAGTACGAGGTCTTGTTGTAATTAGGTTTTCCATGTCAGGTCTTTGCGTTAGTATTCGTTGTCCGTAGTTCGCGCGCAGTTTTGTCAGTCGTGTCTGTAGTGGTTCCACGTTAACTATTTCGTATACGTCGTTGCTGGGCGTCCTTGCTGGGAGTCTCGCAAGGTTGCGGAGCAGTCGTCGTTCTGTACTGTAAAGTCTGTCTGCTACAGTGTGCGGAATTCCTCCCAGCGGGGCGCTGGCGTATTCGAGGACAGGTCTGATAAAAGTTTTGTAAGTATGTATGGCAGGCGCCCAGCGCGCCCGCCGCCCCCCTATATAGACTCTGGCCCGCCCTCCCCCCACCACGCGCAACCGAGGGCATATAAGCGCAGCACGGAGGCGCGCGGGCCCGTTGTCAAGGCAGCACCGGACGCCGCGCCGCACCTAACCTCCACGCACGCCGCTCCGCTACCGCTACCGCTACCGCCATGGCCCGCACAAAGCAAACGGCCCGCAAGTCCACCGGCGGAAAGGCGCCGCGCAAACAGCTCGCCACCAAGGCGGCGAGGAAGAGCGCGCCCGCCACCGGAGGCGTCAAGAAGCCCCACCGCTACAGGCCGGGCACCGTCGCCCTGCGAGAAATCAGGCGCTACCAGAAGAGCACAGAGCTGCTCATCCGCAAGCTGCCATTCCAGCGCCTAGTGCGCGAGATCGCCCAGGACTTCAAGACCGACCTGCGCTTCCAGAGCTCCGCAGTCATGGCCCTGCAGGAGGCCAGCGAGGCCTACCTCGTCGGCCTCTTCGAAGACACCAACCTGTGCGCAATCCACGCCAAGCGCGTCACCATCATGCCCAAGGACATCCAGCTCGCGCGCCGCATCCGCGGCGAGCGCGCCTAAACCGCGCCGCGGCACCGCACCGCACAAACAAAAACGGCCCTTTTCAGGGCCACTAACATCTCTCCGTCGCGAGCAAACTTTGTCGGTCGCCTGCCTCTCGCCCCGCAACCCAAAAACAAAAACCACCACTTCCCGTCCGTCCGCCACACCCGCTCACTCTGCCTGCCTGCTAGCAGCGCGCAACAATCACACATCATCCCTCCCCCGGCGCTCCAAGCGCACAATACCCAACGGCCGACGTCACACCGCACGGCTGGCTGGCTGGCCGGCCGCCCGCCGCTTTCGTTTCGAAAACAAAAAAAAAACCCGCACTCCACTCCGACGGCCAACGGCCAGGCAGGCGCGCTCGCTCGCTCTACACGCCGCCGAAATCCCCGCCGACTCCTTCCACATCTCAACGTGCCCCCCGTTGCAAAACATAACACACACAAAGGAACAAAACAAAGACCAGACACGACTCGACAAGACAGACATCCGAGAAGAACGAACGCAGGCAAGCCATCCAACGTATTCAAACAAAACAACGTGACAGAAAACCAACCGTCGGCCGCCGCCACAAACACGGCGACAATCAACCACGACAACAACAACACCGCTTACCGCTACCGCCGCCCACACCCGCCACCGACCCCCGCAATCCAACCACCACGGCACGCAAACAGCATCCCCACGGGCATACAGACAGACACCCACACCAAACGCAACACGACAATCAAAACCTTCCCCGACGTGCTTTGATGGCCCTGAGAAGGGCCGTTTTGGGCCGCGCGTCTCTTGCGCGCCACTAGACGACGACGGGGGGTGGGGACGACGGAGTCAAGCGCCAAACCCTTCCTTTCCCATCTCTTTCTCCTCTACTCTACTCTACTTCTTCTTCTTGGGCGAAGCCTTCGCCTTAGACGGCGTCGTCGCCTTCTTCGGGCGCGGCGCCTTCGGCTTCTTCGTCGGAACCTTGGCGGCCTTCTTCGCCTTCGACGGCGACTTGGCCTTGGCCGCAGCCGCCTTCTTCGCACCCGCGGGAGCGGCCGACGCCGCAGACGCCTTCTTGGCGGCGCCCGCCTTCCGACCGGTCGCCGCCTTCACGCCACCAGCCTTCTTTGCGCCGGCCGCACGGGCGCCCTTCTTCTCCTTGCTGGCCGGAGCGGCGCGCTTCTTCTTGGCACCGCCAGCACGAGCCTTGCCGCCCTCGGCCGCCCCCCCGCCGCCGGCGCCGGCAAGCTTGAACGAGCCGGACGCGCCCTTCCCCTTCGTCTGCACCAGCTCGCCCGCCACGACGGCCGACTTGAGGTACTTCTTGATAAACGGCGCCAGCTTCTCCGCGTCCAGCTTGTAGTGCGCGGCTATGTACTTCTTGATCGCCTGCAGCGACGACCCGCCGCGCTCCTTCAGACTCTTGATGGCGGCCGTCACCATCTCAGAGGTGCGCGGGTGCGCAGGCTTGGCGCGCGGCTTCTTCGCAGACGACGCAGACTTGGCCTTCTTCGTAGTGCCGGTGGCGGCGGGTGCCGCAGCAGTCTCGTTCGTAGCCGCCTGATCTGCCATTTCGACGACGCGCGTAACACACAGCGAGAGCGAGCGGGACGGCAGGCACGCAAGCACAGCACAGCAGCAGAGCAGAGAATCACAAGGCCCAGCCAGTGTCGCGGGCGGGCGCGGACGGCCGAGAGAGCGGCCGCCACTCTGCGCGCCGCCGCGCCGCGCCTCCCGCGCTTGCTACCGCCCAACGTCCGACAGCCTGTGCGGAGCAGCCCCAAACCTGCGCCACAACCGCCCGCGCCTTTCAAACCACCGAGGATGGGGCTACACACAGCCACACCACAGTCGCCAACCAGTCGCCACGGCAGCGCCGCAAACCACGGCCAAACTGCAGCTACCGCGCGCTACAGCCTGGGTCGGCCCGCCGAGAATCGCCGCCCCCGCCCAAATGCCGCCCCCACAGCCCCAGCCGACGACCCGCCACAATGGCCAAACCTTCGGCAAAACTCCCACACCGTCGCCGCGGCAGCCCGGCCAGCGCGGCCGGCGCCACAGCCACACAAGCCGAGGCGTGCGGCGATGACGGCCGTGCAAACGCGCCTCCGCCGCCCCATCGCCTTCCGTCGCCCTCCCGCCGTTTCCCGATCGGCCCGCAGCCGTCGGGCCACATCGCGCGCCGTCCTCCTCCTCTCGCCCGCCAACATTCACAGCCGTTTCTCAACAATTGCCCGCCGCAAACGGACGCCGCCTGCGCAACAGGCGCCGCCGCCCCTCGCCGCTTCCGACCCACAACCCCTCGACCGAGGCAAACCGCAATCCGAATCTACAGACCAACCCAATCTGCCGTCAAGCACACACGACAGCCGACCTTACACGTTACGCGTTACACATTACGTTTACACGTCTACGTTAGGTTAGGTTAGGTGGACGTGGGTTAGGTTAAGGGGACTTGGGTTAGGTTAAGCGTCAAACTTAGGTTAAGCATTCAAACACGTCAGGCGTCAGAGGTTAGGTTAGGTTAGGTTAGGTTACACGTTAGGTTAGGTTAAGGGGTCAGTGCTAGGTTAAGAAGCGTCAAACGTAGGTTAAAAAAGCGTTCAAACGTGAGGCGTGAGCCGGACAGCTTACCTTACGTAGACGTTAGGGGCTCACAGGCTGAGCTCACCTCGCCACACCACAGGTTAGGTTCGGTTCGGTTCGGTTCGCTCGGCTCAGCGTAAAGCGCCGAGGTCAGGGTTACGTTCGTTCACCTTCGGGCGCCACACTTTCGGTTGAAAGGTCGCGACGGGACGACGTCGGCAGGCACGCCGCAAACGAACAAAAACGTACAGACGACGTCGGAAACCGCCGACAGACGGGGGAGCAGCACGACCACGACCAGACACCGAGCGCGAACCAGACACACGCGAACCACCCCCACCGGCCAAAGGGCACCACACAACAACCCAGAGCACCACGTGTCGACACCAGAGCAACCCGCCGCTCACGCGACATGGCTGGCACCGAAGGGCAACCGCCCGCAACTGCGCTTTCCGCGCCGGCCCGGATGCACGTCGTGCTACAACAACACCACTACCGTACACAGCCGCTGTTCACAACATCACTATCAATGGCGCGCCCGCGGCTCGCCGCCGTCGCAGTCGCAGCCCCAACGCCAGCACTTTTGCACCACCATTCACACGCACCGCAACACAGCTCGCCGACACAGCCGAACAAAACAAACACCACACAACAACAACAGCAACAACGCCGCCGCCTCTACTTGTGCCGGCGACCCACCCCGCCGATGGCGCACCTTTCGCCAGCCGGCAATCGACACACACGCACCCACCCACCGGGGCCCAGTGCAAAAAAAAAAACACACAAAAACAAAAAAACAAAACAACACAAACGACACGGGAAGCGCACACCGCCACTTCGCGCGCACGCCACCAACCAGTCGTCGTCTCAAAATAACAAACACAAACAAAATAAACTAACAACTAGGGCAACACAAAACAAAAACGCCTCGCACGAACCGCCCACAAAAAGGACAAGCACACGCACAGCCTCTGCTGACGACCACGACGCAGCGGCACGCTGCTCCTGTCCCGCGCCCCGCGCCCCACTCGATTCACAACTCACGCGACACCGTCAACGACGGGCTCGCTTCCCGCAACCTACCACCTTTCCGCCACGACGCACAGCCCCAGCCCCACCCGACGACTGCACTTTCACCACCGCCTCCCCCTTCCCCCCCAAAACACACACACACACACACACACACACACAGCCAGCCAAAAACGCACTCGCGACCCACACATGCACGTGCATCGGCACACGCCAACCAGTCAACGTCGACAACCACACGCCACGCAAGGCTCGAAACGAAAACGAAACCGGCGTCCTTCCACGTTGCCATCAAGCTACGCGACACAAGACACAAGGAACCAACACAACAGCCGGCCCCACTAATTCCCACTCTCACGCCGCAAAAAGCACACCGAAACCGCCAAACACGCACGCACATTCCCCTTCGCACTGACACCACCGACCGGCTCGCTACCACACACCTCTCGGCAGCCGTTTCACGCCAATTCGCCACACAGTCGACAAGCGCCCGCCCTGTACGGCACACGCAACGACGCAGCGCAGCAAAGGGCGCCCGCAACACATACCTCTCCGCCGCCCGACGCGCCAACCGCCACACCACACCGCCAGCCACTCGCAAATTGTGCACTGCCACCAGCCACACGTCCAACACGCCGCGCCGCCTCCGGCCACCCGCCAGGGGGCGCTCACGTCCGCGACAACAGCGCGGCCCGCCGGGCCGGGCCGAACCGAACCGAGCCGCCGCTGCTCTGCACTCGGCACGGCCACACCCTGCTGCAGACCGGGCTCGTCCCTCTGTACGCGTCTGCCTGCGCATCAACACAACACGACCTTTTTTTTTTTTCTCTCTCTCTCTACCGCCATCCCTTCTTCTCGCGTTTTACTCGTTGTTGCAGCAGCGGCGCACACCTACACATCCACAGCCCCAGCCGAGCCGGCCTCACCTCAGGGCCCGCCGCCAGCGTCTCCTCCTCGGGCACAGGTGCGGTGCTGTGGCCGCCCATCCAACCGCATTGCTGGCCGTCCAGCCACCAGGCGTTCCCACTGCCGCGAGCCACGCCGCGCACCGACCCTGCTGCAGAAAACGAAGCATAGCCAGAGACCGACCGATACACAAAGCAAGCCGTCGCCTCGCCTCTTGTCCTTCCTGCCTTCCTTCCGCCCCCGCCCTTCTCACACCACCGCCTCTCCACTTTCGCCCCCCCCTCCTTTTTTTTTTTTTTTTTTTGTTTTCTTCTTTCTTTCTTTGGCCCTCTCTCCTTCCCGCCATGGCGGTTACGGCACCGCCTGCAGCGGCAGATTTTTTGCGCCCACACGCCTACTCCTACCACCATTAACCTTGCCCTGCCCTGCCCTGCCCTGCCCTGCCCTGCCCTGCCCTGCCCTGCCCATCAACGTCGCAGTCGAACCGACGCTTGCCAACACACTGCCCACGTTCCTTTCTCTTTTCGGCCTACGCCCATTACGCGCCGCCGCCACAGCACCTTCCCTTCCCACAACACACCGACGTCATCACACGCACCCAAAACAGGGGCCACGACCGTGTTCCTCGCCCACTCCCATCCCGCACGGTACGCACATTCCCAACTACTACCGCGCACCCTCCCTTTCCAATCTGTGTGTCTCTGTGTCTGTGTCCTGTCCGCGCGTGACGCCTCTCAACATCCGCCGTCCCCCGTCCCGTTTTCGCCCCCATGCCGTCGTCGCGCCGCCTCCGCCCCTGTCCGCCCCGCACCACACCATACACCGCTGCTTGTCCCGGCCGTTGCCACCAAAGGCGCCGACCGCAAACGCGCCACGCCGCAGCCCCCGTGCGTCTCGCGCTCGCTTGCATCTCCGTGCCGACGCTGCCTCTCTTCCCGCTCGCACTCGACCTCGACAACACAGTCTTTGGCTCCGCCACTGCGTGTTCCGGTGGTACGCACGCTGCAACACGTATGTATTCATTACCAGAGCGATGGCGAGGCATGACAGCATCTCTGTCTGACCAGAGAGTTCTTTATCGCTGCTAGTCGGCGCTTGGACCGCGCCAGACGACAGTAGTGGCACGCACCGGGTCGCCAGGAACAGTTGTTATATATATATATTGTAGCGCGAGTCGGGAGAGGTAGTAGTCGGTCGACAGTAGTAGCGGGTGGACGGTTGTACTGAGCGGGCGTCGGCGGCGTGCTCTGCTCGTCTCGCGACTCTGGTCACGGTTCGGGACGATGTATAGTCTATTGTGTTATAATCAAAAGGTGGTGTGACGCTGCATTGCGCAAATCTGATAACGTATGTTCATTGTACTTATTTTGTTCAACAACAAAAGCCCCACTATTACTTTTTTTCTAAAGTAACTTTTGTCTCTTAACGAAAAACATTCACTTTTTAAAGACTACTTCCTATGGCATTTCCCTCCAAGGAGTGCAATTAATTACCAGCCAGCACTCATTCATTGCACACAGCTGTGTAAGGGGTATCTACAATTGAGGAGCGGATATAAATGCAATTTTTTGTTTTTTTTTTTTTTTTTTTGTGTGTGTGTTGTAACCTCCCAGCAACATTTAAAATAATGGACAATGTTATTTACGGATGCTAATGGACATTGCGCTAATTGTAACCTCGCCCACAATGAGAGGTATTGAAAATGGCAACAAAAATGTGAAATTCGCAATCTGACTCAAATATAAAGTCTTCACACAACATTTAAAAACGTCCGTTCAGTGACAAGAAACTTCAATTAAACCGAAATATCGGTCTTTGGCCCTGTGCAAAACAATCAGAATTAATGTCTTACCTCCGAATAAATGGATGTCACATTTCTGCTCTGGTTGTTGCGCAGCGCTTGGAGGAACTGCATTGCAAATAATAATATTCTCTTTTTTTGTGATTTTAGTGACATTTTTCTTCAAAGAAGTGGAATGAAATGTGAAGTGCAACGAACTCTTTAGTTCAATAAACAATTAAATGTTTGAAAAATGCTTTTGAAATAAAAATTATTACTGGGGAACTTGTTGGAGAATAATTACAATAAATACAATTTTTCATTATCTAATGATTATATTAATTAACAGTATACCTTATTCACCATCTTGACCAGTGTTGCCGACCGCCTACATCACACAACCGCACTCGGCTGCTACTACTGACCGACCGCTCTGCATGACGACTATTAGCGTACTGCACGCGACGACTACTGACAGAGTACAGCCCTCAACTACACAGAGCTACGGACTCGCAACGACTACTGACTGACTGACTGACTGAGAACCGCTCGCAACACTCGCGCAGTCCAGCGCAAACTCTCTGGTCACAGATGCTACAATGTCTCGCCATCGCTACTATGTTACATACGTGTTTCAGTGTCTTTTTCATTGGGGTAACGATCTTTGGCTCTTTTTATTCTGAATACAGGGCCAAAGGTCAACGCTGCTGCCCTTATACAATTTATCAGGTTTCATTATGTCTGTTGCAATGTTACATACGGTTCACTCTTTCATTAATATTATCGTTGGGTTTGTTTTGTAGGGACGTTAACATTCTGGCACATTTTTATTATCATCGGACTCTCTGCTATTTGTGCAGGGAGGTTATACCTGGGTCCATTTCCATTTCCATTTCCATTTTAATATTGATAGACTTTTTGTTTTTCCTTCTTTTTTTTTTTTTTTGTTGTTTTTTTTTTGTTTTGTTTTTCCCGCTCTCACCACCACCGCCGCATCACGCCTTCCGTTTTCTTGGTTTCTTTTCTGTTCTTCAACTGCTTCAACATCACCGCGCCCCATTTCCACACCACAGCCATCAGCCTCCAAGACGGGCGGGCGCAGTGTGCCATTTCCGGCGCACAAGCACACCCGTACGGTACTCTCCTCGCCCCCACGCCACCAACAACACAGCGACCACGCGGCTTTCAGGCATGGCACGGCACGGCACCGGCGAAATGCGCCGCCCCCGCCCCTCCGCGCATCCGTCCGTCTCGCCACGTTCACTGACAGCCGCGTCTGCGGCTACACCACGACAACCACAACACAACACCGCTCCCCTCCCTGGCAACTCACATTGTTTTTCTCCTCCTCTTTTGCACAAACCACAACGCCGAGCACAGGCGCAAGCCACCCACACCGCGCCCCTCCCCGTCCCGTCTTTGGCCGCCGCTCCTCGTTTCCTCGTTTGCCCCCTCCCATCTCCCGAAATGCCATGCCAGCAGCGTTACGCATGCCCCTCCCCTGTCCACACAACACTACCGCCTAACGAACAGCCTTCCGGGCCACATGCAGGGCACGCCCACCTCCAAACACTGCCAATTCACGGACGCACGCACGCACGCACGCACGCACGCACGCACACACACACACACACACACACACACACACTCACTTTCTCGACACCTTTCTGTACGGAGGGTGCGTCATCTCGACCGTGACAGAGTGACGGCAACTATCGACGATCCATTTCCCCCCACTGGTAAAACATGTCCACTAACACCTACATACATCATTCAAGTACACAGACAATAGCATACACACAATGGGAGGGCACACGAACATGGACGGCACGGCACTGTCATACACTCTTCCTCAGAACCATATCAACAAACGTTACGTACATCCGGGAAAGCGAAAGCGAACGCGAAAGCGAAAGCAAAAGCAAAGGCAAAGCCCAATGCAGCCGTCAAAGGTAACGTTCACCACGGCAGACACTTGCAGCCGCGCCGCCGTTAAACGCATTTCAGTGCGGCTCCAATACGCCTCCGACACGGGAACGTTCCGTTGCTCTACGAATGCGTTTCTCCCCTTTTTCCCTTCCCCCCCTCCTTGCACTCTTGCCTCATTCCTCACGTTCTGCCCGGACATTCGACCGATCAAAGTCAACCTTTCGTTACCGTTCTCAGCGCGACGGTGTACAACAGTATGACGGGTGTGCCCACGACTTCGGTTCAGTTGCGTGACGCCGGTCTATCGCGCCGATCGACAGTTACTCAGGGGGCGACGGATCGGACCACGTCACCGACACACAAAACACTTTCAAAACAAACAAATACATACCGGATGGACACAGACAAACACGTGTACAGACATTCGCCAAACAAACGACCGCCGCCGCCGTCGTCGCGCTTACTGTATACTGCACTGGACACGCGTGCATCTTGAATGACGACATCGGTGTGCGTGCGTCGTACGCAATCAGTCAGACACGGCTATCAAACATCAGAGTCGAATGGTACATCATCGTGCGTGTCGCCGTACACGTACAGTACAATACAACAACAATGCGTCTTAATGGCACGTTCATTTCAACGTCACTCACACACCTCCACGCTGCAGTTACGTCGCACCATTGTCAAACTCGGCGTACAGCAAAGGGAATAGTGGGCGGCAAAAAAAAAAAAAAAAAACAAACAAAAACATTTCACATTTCACCCTCGCCATGTATGATGTGCAAACAAAACAAACCCGCAAACGGCCGTCGTTACGGTGACACAAAAGTCGCCGATCGCACTGTCCCCCCTCGCAGACGGGTAACACACACACACACACCAACAACACCAATGGGTCAAAAACCACGCCAACGAGGCGTGCCACCATTCCACGCCACGGCGACCAACCTCGTGGCCGTACCCCGCGCAACACGCTTTGACGCGCGCCCCCCCCCCCCCCCACCCACAATCAAAATGCACACATACATCACAGCCGTCCACACAAACAACAACAACAACAATTCCGCCCTTCCCGCAAAAGGCAAGTTGGTGGCCCTGAAAAGGGCCGTTTTGCCGCTCTCGCAACGGACGAGCCTTCTCCATCCTTCCCTTCCTTCCATTCCAGAGCCACCCCCTTACTTGGAGCTCGTGTACTTGGTCACCGCCTTCGTGCCCTCGCTCACGGCGTGCTTGGCCAGCTCGCCAGGCAGCAACAGCCGCACAGCGGTCTGGATCTCGCGGGACGTGATGGTCGAGCGCTTGTTGTAGTGCGCCAGGCGAGAAGCCTCGGCCGCAATGCGCTCGAAAATGTCGTTCACGAAGCTGTTCATGATGCTCATCGCCTTCGACGAGATGCCCGTGTCAGGGTGCACCTGCTTCAGCACCTTGTAGATGTAGATGGCATAGCTCTCCTTCCTCTTGCGCTTCTTCTTCTTGTCGCCCTTCGAAATGTTCTTCTGCGCCTTGCCAGCCTTCTTGGCGGCCTTCCCGCTAGTCTTGGGCGGCATCTCGAACCAACGTACGGCAGCAGCAACACCAGTAGCAAGCGCTCCGCTCTAGTCAGCGTCTCCCCACACAGTGGCACCCGCCGCCAGCCGCCGCCGCACCTTTACCAGCTCGCCCTGTTGCGGCCGCCGACCAATGGGGCGCGCGCGCAACCGGCCGCCGCACCCGAGCCCATAAAGCACCCCCACCCCGGCTCCTCAAAACTACGAGGAGCTCTTTGAGTTGCTCAAGACAGAAATCGGGGGAGGCAGTTTCCAGGCAAAACCCGCCGGTGGAGACAAAATTAAAATCACAGTACACACACTCGAACACTACAACACAGTCAAAGCACTGTTCAACACAAGAAGCATACCTCACTACACCTTCCCAACAACAAAGACACGAAACAGAAACATAGTTATCAGAGACCTACCAAGACGAGTATCCCCCCAGGCAATCAAAACAGACCTGACTGCCCGGGGGTATGTCGTCAAGGTAGTACAGCAAATGGGCAGCATAAACAGTAAGTGGCCGCTGTACCAGGTAACACTCCCAGACATACCACAAAACAAGAGGGAGATCACGATGGTCCTGGCAGTCCCTGTCACCACGGAGCTGCTGCGCCGTAAAAACAAGACGGTGCAGTGCTTCAGGTGTCAGGGCCTGAACCACATCGCTGCGCACTGCAACATGCCAGTGAGATGCAGGAAGTGCGCCGAGGCCCACGACACCAGGACATGCACACTCCAGCACACGGACCCACAAATAAGGTGCGCGCTGTGTGGCAAAAACCACACAGCGGGTTACCAAGGTTGTGAGGTCCACAAAAGACACTCACAGCAGGCAAAGGGCGCAAAGGCCGCCCCCCACACACGCAGACAGAACACCACAAACCCAACCACTCACACAAGAAAACAAAATACAACAACACACACAGACAAGGCCTGGGTAAAACCAAGGCCGGACACACCGAGGGCGACATATGCGGAAGTGGTTTCTCCCCCGAGGAACCATGAAAGCGTGGCCCAATCACCACAACACCAGACACAACAAAGAGAACAACACCGGGATATACACAGCACCAACGGCCAGGTCCACCACGACGGAGGAAGCTCTAGGGAACCACACACACACTCCCCCCCCATGGATCAGTTGTTAGGCGTAATGGTGCAGACCATGAACCTCGTCATGGAAATGATGAAGGAATTCAGGGAAGCCCAGAAGCAGAACACACAGATCCTCGTTGCCCTCCAGGCAACAGTCCAGCAGTCGCTCCCCTCTGCGACTTCCTCAGTAGTTTCAAAACCCCATCATGGATAGACGACCAAACATCCATGGCCTGACAATGTGCGTCTTCAACGCAGACGGCATTGTTAACCAAGAGGTCGAGTTCAGAGAACTCATGAAGGAGTTCTCCATCGACATATGCATGATGGGGGAAACCCACTTAAAACCGGGAATAAAAGCGACAGTCCCCAACTATGTTACCTATCGCAAAGACAGGCCAACCCAAGGCGGAGGAGTGGCCATATACATAAAAAGAGGGATCCCCCACCACCAGGTATTCTTACCAGCTACCAATAAAATCGAAGCAGTGGCGGTGGAAGTAGCCACTGCCACTGGACCCCTAACTATCGTTGCAATCTACCGACCCCCACAAGACCAGATAGATGAGGGAGACATAGCTACTCTAGGGCAAATTGAAGGCAAACTCATAATAGGGGGCGACTTCAATGCCAAACATCCTGATTGGAATTCTAGAGTAACCTCCAGAGCAGGCGCCAGATTGCAACAACTAGCGCGCAACCACCACTTCGAAACCTGGGGTCCAGTCGAGCCCACACATTTTCCAAAAAATGGAAGCAGGCCCGACGTGTTGGACATAGCTCTCACTAGGAGGATTACGGGGTTTGTGACCGCGAGGACGATCAACAGAATGTCCTCCGACCACAACCCAGTGATCCTAGAGGTCGACGTGGGAGAATGGGTAGCACTCCCACGGTACCAGACGTCTTACAAACGTACAAACTGGGAGCGATATCGAGAAACTGTCGCCTCTGATATCGCTCGCGCCCCGCCACCTACTGCCGAAACAGTAGAACAAGCGCTACAAGACCTAACAGGCACCATCTTGCAGGCAGCGGAAGAAGCCACCCCTCCACAAAGGGATGGCCCGCCGCCGCAAATACAGCTCCCGGAACACTTGCTAGCTCAAATTCGACATAAGAACAGAGTGGCAAAAGAGTGGAAGATAACCAGAAACCAGGCCACAAGGAGGCTGCTCAATCGTCTACAGAGAGAACTGAAGGTAGCGCTCAATGAGCACAGAAACCAGCAATGGCAAAACCGCCTCTCAGCCCTCAAAGTAGACGATCACACACTTTGGCAAGCAACCAAACAATTCACAAGAAGACGCGCTAGGATGCCGCCACTGCATGGCGAGCGGGGTATGGCCTACAGCCATGCTGAAAAGGCCAACGCCCTCGCCGACACTTTCGAGAAGCAGTTCCAAGCGGCTGAACCCCAGGATGATGATCATGAAAGAGTGGTCCGTCGTCAACTGGCTGTCTTCCTCAATGCTGAGGAGGACCCAGAAGACGAACCCACAGTTTTTGCCCCCGAAGACGTGGCAAAAGTAATTAGGTACCTCCCCTCCAAAAAGGCGCCAGGACATGACAATGTCACCAACCAGTTGGTCAAAAACCTCCCACCCACGGCGATCGAACACCTCGCGAACGTCTTCAACGAGATTACTCGTACCCGCGAGTTCCCAGCTTGCTGGAAACACGCGGAAGTGGTCGCAATACACAAACCAGGGAAAGACCCTCTGTTCCCGCAGCACTACAGGCCGATTAGCCTCTTGCCAACTCTCAGCAAGATCTACGAGCGCCTCCTGCTAAGACCTATACAAGAACACATCACCAGAGAGCAAATTCTGCCGGACTTCCAATTCGGATTCCGGCAGAACCACTCTGCCCCACAACAGATCATGAGAGTGGTTGAAGCAGCCACTGAGGGCTTCAACCACAGAGGCTACTGCGGGATAGTGCTACTTGACGTAGCCAAGGCCTTTGACTCAGTATGGCATAGAGGGCTACTCTACAAGTTGTACACCCAAGGGTTCCCCGGGAGTATAGTTAAACAGATTAAAAGCTATCTCTCGAACAGAACTTTCTCTGTCAAAGTAGAAACGTCCACCTCCACCAGAAGGCGTATTCGTGCTGGGGTGCCACAGGGATCGGTCCTGGGGCCCGTTTTGTACAGTCTGTACACTGCGGACACACCAACGGCCCCCCTGGTGCACACTGCACAGTACGCTGACGATACAGCCTTCTACACAAGAAACGCGAACAAGGATCTGGTCATCCGTAGGCTACAAAGGGTTTTAGATGACACAGAAACTTGGGCCCGTCGCTGGCGAATCACCATCAATTCTGAAAAGACGCAGGCGATGCTGATCACCCGTAGGCTCGGAAGGCGCGAACCTCCTCAACGGCCCCCCCTCCACCTTCACCTAAACGGAACCCAACTCCCCTGGCGCAGAACCGCCAAGTACCTTGGCGTAACCTTGGACTCTCGTCTTACGTGGAAACCCCACATAGACGAGGTCCATAGGAAGGTCTGCGCCAGAATGTCCATCCTGTACCCAATCCTCAACTCATCCAGCTCCCTTTCCTGCTCAGTAGGAGTGAACGTGTACCAGGCCCTGATCCGGCCAGTCATGGAATACGCGTGTCCTGTCTGGGGATACGCGGCGAAGCAGCACCTGGACAAACTCCAGAGGCTGCAGAACCGCGCCCTCAGGAGGGCACTGCGTTTACCCCTTGGATTCCCTATCGACGATTTGCATGCCGCTGCGGAAATCCCACTACTGAGAGAGCGTTTTCAAGACTTGGCAAGGGCCTTCTATGAAGGTACTTCCAGGTCGGGAAACGCTCTCATCCACTCCCTAGGTCGGTATGACATGTCCCGCGATAAACACAATCGCCCCATGACGATCTTCGACGACTAAGTCGAAGAGAAAAATCCCAATACCCATTCCCAAATCCTACTCCTACCCAAAATGCTACAAATATCTCGCCAAACCTCAGGCAAGTACCAGACTCACACAGAACAAACATCACATCTCACAGACATCAAAAAAGTACAGAAATAATCACACACACAAGTACACAGGGGAGTAAAAGCCGAAAGGCTACAAACTCCCCCTCACACTTCCCCAAAGAGGGGAAAGTATTAGATGTAAGCAGCAGGCTGCGCCGGCACGCACTCCGCTGCTCGACTCGCTGCCGCTCGCACCGGTCGTTTTCGTTTCCGTTTCGTGTGCACCGTCGCTAGCCCATCGCCATGTCCGGACGCGGAAAGGGAGGCAAAGTCAAGGGCAAGTCAAAGTCCCGCTCAAGCAGGGCCGGGCTCCAGTTCCCGGTCGGCAGAATCCACCGCCTCCTGCGCAAGGGAAACTACGCAGAGCGCGTCGGCGCCGGGGCGCCCGTCTACCTCGCCGCCGTCATGGAGTACCTCGCGGCTGAGGTGCTCGAGCTGGCCGGAAACGCGGCCCGCGACAACAAGAAGACGCGCATCATCCCGCGCCACCTGCAGCTTGCCATCCGCAACGACGAGGAGCTCAACAAGCTCCTGTCGGGCGTCACCATCGCACAGGGTGGTGTCCTGCCCAACATCCAGGCCGTCCTGCTGCCAAAGAAGACCGAGAAGAAGGCCTAAAGGAGGCCAGGCAATCGCAGCGCCGCGTGCTCCCCTGCACGCAACGCGCTTTGCCGGCTCGGCCCACAACAATCGGCCCTTTTCAGGGCCACCACACAAACCTACGTCCAAAGCAAAATTTCAGTCGTCCTCGCCGCACCTTGTTTTGTTTCAACTTTGCACTGTCACAGCACAGCCGCCGCCGGCGCACGTCCGCCATCTTGTCGTCCACACAGCCCGTGTGGCCCAACACACACACACACATTTTGCACGGTCGCAGTCGCCTTCCAAACCGACAACGGCAGCAATAATGACCATTGTTAAAGGGAGGCGTGTCGACACACCGCCCTCCACTCCCGCGCGCAACGGCCGTCGACACGAACGAAACAGCTGATCCGGCCGCCTATGCCCACACGCCTTGCCTCGGAAACCCCAACGCCGCCGCAAACAAACACACAGAGCCAAACCACGCAAGCAAATAATCACCGCCTCTCGCACAACAACACACAGCCCGCCATCTCCGTCGCGATCGATACAAAGACACACAAACGAAGCAGCTCCACACACAGCCAGCCACATGACACGTTTCCTTTCCTTCTCCCCTCCCAGTCACATCACGTCGCTCAAACGGAAAGAAAGAAAGAAACAAACAAACACACGCAGCAACAACACAGACTCTTTCGCACTTTTCAACTTCCGAACAGTGTGGTGGCCCTGAAAAGGGCCGTTTTCTAGTCTCTCCCACCCACAAGCACGGCCGCGGGAAGGCCAGCGCCCGCTGCGACGCAGCCTAACCGCCGAAACCGTACAGGGTGCGCCCCTGCCTCTTCAGGGCGTACACCACGTCCATGGCCGTCACAGTCTTGCGCTTGGCGTGCTCAGTGTACGTCACCGCGTCGCGGATCACGTTCTCCAGGAACACCTTCAGCACCCCGCGGGTCTCCTCGTAGATCAGACCAGAGATGCGCTTCACGCCGCCCCTGCGAGCCAGGCGGCGGATGGCGGGCTTCGTGATGCCCTGGATGTTGTCGCGCAACACCTTGCGGTGCCGCTTGGCGCCACCCTTGCCGAGCCCCTTTCCTCCCTTGCCGCGGCCTGTCATCCTTCCTTCCTCGGGCAAAGCAAAACGTGCACAAACAGCAGCTGCAGCGGCTGGCGAGTCGGCTACGGTCTGCGCCCAGCGCGCCCGCCGCCCCCCTATATAGACTCTGGCCCGCCCTCCCCCCACCACGCGCAACCGAGGGCATATAAGCGCAGCACGGAGGCGCGCGGGCCCGTTGTCAAGGCAGCACCGGACGCCGCGCCGCACCTAACCTCCACGCACGCCGCTCCGCTACCGCTACCGCTACCGCCATGGCCCGCACAAAGCAAACGGCCCGCAAGTCCACCGGCGGAAAGGCGCCGCGCAAACAGCTCGCCACCAAGGCGGCGAGGAAGAGCGCGCCCGCCACCGGAGGCGTCAAGAAGCCCCACCGCTACAGGCCGGGCACCGTCGCCCTGCGAGAAATCAGGCGCTACCAGAAGAGCACAGAGCTGCTCATCCGCAAGCTGCCATTCCAGCGCCTAGTGCGCGAGATCGCCCAGGACTTCAAGACCGACCTGCGCTTCCAGAGCTCCGCAGTCATGGCCCTGCAGGAGGCCAGCGAGGCCTACCTCGTCGGCCTCTTCGAAGACACCAACCTGTGCGCAATCCACGCCAAGCGCGTCACCATCATGCCCAAGGACATCCAGCTCGCGCGCCGCATCCGCGGCGAGCGCGCCTAAACCGCGCCGCGGCACCGCACCGCACAAACAAAAACGGCCCTTTTCAGGGCCACTAACATCTCTCCGTCGCGAGCAAACTTTGTCGGTCGCCTGCCTCTCGCACCGCAACCCAAAAACAAAAACCACCACTTCCCGTCCGTCCGCCACACCCGCTCACTCTGCCTGCCTGCTAGCAGCGCGCAACAATCACACATCATCCCTCCCCCGGCGCTCCAAGCGCACAATACCCAACGGCCGACGTCACACCGCACGGCTGGCTGGCTGGCCGGCCGCCCGCCGCTTTCGTTTCGAAAACAAAAAAAAAACCCGCACTCCACTCCGACGGCCAACGGCCAGGCAGGCGCGCTCGCTCGCTCTACACGCCGCCGAAATCCCCGCCGACTCCTTCCACATCTCAACGTGCCCCCCGTTGCAAAACATAACACACACAAAGGAACAAAACAAAGACCAGACACGACTCGACAAGACAGACATCCGAGAAGAACGAACGCAGGCAAGCCATCCAACGTATTCAAACAAAACAACGTGACAGAAAACCAACCGTCGGCCGCCGCCACAAACACGGCGACAATCAACCACGACAACAACAACACCGCTTACCGCTACCGCCGCCCACACCCGCCACCGACCCCCGCAATCCAACCACCACGGCACGCAAACAGCATCCCCACGGGCATACAGACAGACACCCACACCAAACGCAACACGACAATCAAAACCTTCCCCGACGTGCTTTGATGGCCCTGAGAAGGGCCGTTTTGGGCCGCGCGTCTCTTGCGCGCCACTAGACGACGACGGGGGGTGGGGACGACGGAGTCAAGCGCCAAACCCTTCCTTTCCCATCTCTTTCTCCTCTACTCTACTCTACTTCTTCTTCTTGGGCGAAGCCTTCGCCTTAGACGGCGTCGTCGCCTTCTTCGGGCGCGGCGCCTTCGGCTTCTTCGTCGGAACCTTGGCGGCCTTCTTCGCCTTCGACGGCGACTTGGCCTTGGCCGGCTTGGCCGCAGCCGCCTTCTTCGCACCCGCGGGAGCGGCCGACGCCGCAGACGCCTTCTTGGCGGCGCCCGCCTTCCGACCGGTCGCCGCCTTCACGCCACCAGCCTTCTTTGCGCCGGCCGCACGGGCGCCCTTCTTCTCCTTGCTGGCCGGAGCGGCGCGCTTCTTCTTGGCACCGCCAGCACGAGCCTTGCCGCCCTCGGCCGCCCCCCCGCCGCCGGCGCCGGCAAGCTTGAACGAGCCGGACGCGCCCTTCCCCTTCGTCTGCACCAGCTCGCCCGCCACGACGGCCGACTTGAGGTACTTCTTGATAAACGGCGCCAGCTTCTCCGCGTCCAGCTTGTAGTGCGCGGCTATGTACTTCTTGATCGCCTGCAGCGACGACCCGCCGCGCTCCTTCAGACTCTTGATGGCGGCCGTCACCATCTCAGAGGTGCGCGGGTGCGCAGGCTTGGCGCGCGGCTTCTTCGCAGACGACGCAGACTTGGCCTTCTTCGTAGTGCCGGTGGCGGCGGGTGCCGCAGCAGTCTCGTTCGTAGCCGCCTGATCTGCCATTTCGACGACGCGCGTAACACACAGCGAGAGCGAGCGGGACGGCAGGCACGCAAGCACAGCACAGCAGCAGAGCAGAGAATGAGATGCTCAGGTTGTTATAGTGTACCGAAGTTCCACTGGGCTGTGCCCGTCTGACTTCAAGTTATGCGCTTGGGGATTTATGAAAGTGAGGTATTGTGCTATGTGCGTGTTTTTATGTAAATGTTTGTTCTGTGTGTGGGTAAGTGTTCTCTAAATGTCTCTAAATTGACGGGTGAGTGTTAGTTTTGGGCGCTTATGTTGAAAATCGGGGTGTTCGCGACCTAAATTTTGTATGAGGTTGTGGGGCGATGTTTGTGCTTTCTCATATAGTTTGGTGGACTTCTCCTTTATGAGGGAGTATATGGTTGGGTGGCCTAAAAATTCTCTAATTTGTGTGTTTCGGACGTATCTGTCAGCGCCTGTGATGACTCGGAAGGTTTTGTTCTGGAGTCGCTGTAATCGTGCCAGCGTGGTGTCTGACGCCATCGACCATACTTCCGATCCATACAAGATGGCCGGTAGCATGAGCTGGCGCCAGAGAAGCATTTTGCAGCTTAGGGTGAGGCCGTCACCCTTTAGGAGGGGGTATAGCTGCGACAGGAGGGCGCAGCCTTTGTTGGCAGTTTTGTGGACGTGTTGTTGCCACGTAAGACGCCTGTCTATTTCGAGCCCTAAGTATGTAATACGGTTACGCCAGGCTAGGTCCCGACCACCAATGGTGAGTTGTTGGTCTGGGAGTTTCAGCCTGGTCGTAAAGTATATTGCTTGGGATTTCTCGGGGTTAACCTTGATTTTCCAAATGTTGCACCACTGAGTGATGACGTCGAGGTGTTCTTGTAGCTTGCGTCGTATGAATGCAAGGTTACGACAGCTCCTGAAGATTGCTGTATCGTCGGCGTAGAGAGCAATCCCTCCGCCGACCTGCTTGGGTATGTCGTTAGTGTAGACTGAGTATAGAACGGGACCCAAGACCGAACCCTGCGGTACTCCGGCCGCAATCGGTCGTGTCTGGCTCGATCTCGATCCACTTCTTACGAAGAATTGACGCTCCGCAAGAAATGAATCAATGATCTGTATTAGATGTCCTGGGCACCCTATTTGGTCTAGTTTATATATTAGGCCATCGTGCCAGACGCGGTCAAATGCCTTCTCTATATCCAGGAACACTGCTCCTGTAGATTCTCTCTTTGCCCTGGCCAGGCAAATGTGCTCTACCAAGCGCAGGCATTGTTGGGTTGTGGAGTGTTCAGAGCGGAATCCAAACTGCTCGGGCATCAGGATGTTGTGTGCAGTAAGGAAGTGTTGAAGGGGTGAGAGGATGAGCAGCTCGAGTATTTTACTCATGCCATTTAGTAGGGAGATAGGTCTATAGCTTTCTGGAAGGAGCAGGTTTTTATTAGGTTTGGGGAGGGTGATTACTTTCGCAGTTTTCCACACTGAGGGGAAGTAGGTGAGCTTTAGGCAAGCGTTGAAGACGCTTGCCAGAAATGTTATGGCAGGAGGTGGAAGGTGCTTTAGGAGTGGGCTGCGGATGCGGTCAGGGCCAGGAGCTTTGTGGTTTCCCTGACGCTTGATAAGTGCGCATATTGTCGGCTCGTTTACGGGCACGAATTCTGTATTTGGGCGCGTATTTCTAATCTGAGTCACTCGTCCGACGACTAATCTTTCCTGCCTTTCACTCTCGTCATCGTCGATGACGTGAGTTCGGAATTGTGACTCTAGTGATTGTGCCATTATTTCCGCCTTATCGTGATCTTCATACACTAGACCGTTCACGCCGTGGAGTGGCCTGTTCTCTCTGGTGGGGGTTTTCCGCTGCCGGGCTATTCGCCAGATCTTGCGTTTGCTGCTCTCTGTTTCGGCGGTTTGTAATATCTCCTCCCAGCAGCGGCTCCTGTGCTCCTGCAGTCGGAGTTTCACATGATCCTCCAGTCGCCGCAGCCGGCGGCGGTCAGCTGGGTCGCGGTGACGCTGCCACAGCTTACGCAACCTGCGTTTGGCGACTATGAGGTCCCAGATGTCAGGGGGCAGGTCCCTGGCGCCAGGCTCTGTGGTGAGCCTGACGCTTGTAGCGCGAGCACAGGCGTGGAGGGCGTCTGTGAAGTTGGTGATTGCTTCGTCTATCTCTTCTTTTGTTTCCATCTGTGGGATTTCCTCCACGTGCTCACCCACCAGGTATTTGTATCGGTCCCAATTTGTTATTACTTCTGTTTTTGCCATCCTCCCGGCTTCGTCTTCGACACTGGCTATGTCCAGAACGACCGGATTGTGGTCAGAGTTCAGCTCGTAGTGCACAGTGACTGTCGCGTCGAGAGCAAAGTTTTTAACGACAAAAATATCCAGGATATCCGGGTTTTTTGTCGGGTCCGCAGGGATATGCGTAGGCTCGTCGGGTGCGATGACGCTGAGGGCGGCACGCCTCTCGACGAGTCCATGCAATCTCACACCACTTCTGTTCTCGGCGCGGCAGCCAAAGGCCGCATGTTTCGAGTTTAGGTCCCCTCCCATAATCACACGAGCGCCAGTACCCAGCAGAGCCTGAAGGTCCTGTGTCAGTATGGTGGTGCCCGGGGGGTGATAGGTGGAGATGATGGTGTATGGTATGTTTTGAATTTTTATTTCTATACCGGCTGCCTCGATGCTGGGTGTCTGCGGTAGGTCCACTGTGCGGAAACACCTTCTGCCTTTTACAAGGACCGCTACTCCGCCGCGCTCGCGGCCTACGCGGTCTACTCTATGGATGGAGTAATTTCTCACAGAAAAGCGGTCCTTGGGCTTAAGGTGGGTTTCCGTCAGGCACACAACGTCGATCGCATACCGGTCTAGAAACTCCTCTAGGATATGTTTTTGTGTTTTTACGCCATTGGCGTTAAAATTTAAAATGGTGAACTTCCTGGATCTAGGGGGATCCATTAAAAGCGTCGAATAATGAAATTGCTCCCTCTGCGAGGGCCATGAATTTACTTAGGCCATCAGGCGCCGCCCGCACGCGCGCCATGGTGTCCCTAATTGTGAACATGATGTTTGTCAGGCTGAAGCCCGCAAACAGTTGGCGCAGCTCGTCGAAGACGCCGAGCGGCGTCCCTGGCTGCTGGCCAGCAGCCGACTGAGGCGGCGCGGCAGCTGCGGGCGCCTCAGTGCGCTGGTGACGTGGAGGGGGAGGCCAGGCGGCAGCTGCCGTCGGGGCGCGTGGTGGGGGAAGCGAGGGAAAGGCATCTCGCCCCGGCACAGTCGCTCTGCGGCTGCTGGCGGAGGCAGAGCTAGCTGCCTGCGCGTTGGCCGCAGATGTTAGCGGCGGCGTCGTGGAGGCGGAAGCGCCTCGAGACAGGGCAGCACCGTTTACCGACCGAGGGGGGCGGGTGGACATCAACTGTATTCGTGTGGGGCATCGGCTGTAGTTCGCCGGGTGATCGCCCCCACATAGGGCGCATTTTGCCGGGGTTGCACGGCTCTTCTTACATGTGTTTGTCAAGTGTGGGCCGGCACACTTGACACACTTTGGAGGATGGTGACACTGCTCTGCAGAGTGGAACAACTGCTGGCATTGGTGGCACTGGACAGGACCTTCAGGTTGGCGATACCTCTCTACCGTAACCTTGCAGTTCATGAACAGCTCGATTTTTAGGAGTTCTCTATTTCTCTCGTCTGGGTGTAATATTACTTTGAAGGAAGCTCTCTTCCTGCGCCCCTCTCCCGGGTTGCTCGGGTCAGATGCCTTGGTCTCCTGTTTGACCTCGATAACCCTGAAGTGACGCGCAAGGAGAAGCTCCTTTATCTCCGCGGGATCAGTGTCACTGGGGAGACCTTTGATCACCGCCTTGTATGCGTTTTTCTCAGTGACCGGGTAAGTGTGATATGGTATTTTCTTCTGTGTGAAATAGGCTGTAAGAAATCTGTAGTCGGGCAGGGTAGACGGTTGAAATTTTACGGAGGACCCCCTGCATGAGGTATTTAGTCCTCCTTTTAGTTGAGGGGCGACCTCCTTTATGATTTTCATCGTACCATTTACGATTGTGGCAAGAATTGGGGGGACCTTTTCCCGCTTCGGCCTCGATTGCGCTTGCGCGCCCGAGGTCGAGGGACGGGTAGGCATTGTTTCGATCGTTTCCGCTCCGTCGGTGTCAATCGGAGCGAAACTATTTGATGTTGGTATGTTTGCGATAACTGCTTCTCCCCCTACTTCCATGTCATCACTCACAGGTTGCTCTGTTTCCTCAGCGAGCCGGCTTGGGGCCGGACGCTTAGGCGCTGGCATTACGTCCGAGTCTTGTACTCGTGTTTTGGCTTTGCTAATGGCTGAAGTTGGTTGGCCGCGGGTACCCAGTGCCTGGGTGCCGCAGCGGACTGGGGCTTTGGGCTTGCCCAAGATGACTGTGTCAGCGGAACTTGAAGTCTGACATTTACTGCCCAGGGGCACTGGTTGTTCGTTCGTTGGCACCGTTAGGTATCCCCGAACAGCGCCAGCCCTACCATTAACTGCACGCGGGTTACCGGGTAGTACCACGGACCCTGGCGCAGGAATTTCCCTACTCTTGGAGGAGCAGGGAGGATGCCCTGCGGCAGTATCTGGGTGATTCACGTCTGAGGCAGATCAGACGACCGGTGAACTAGAAAGCCACGGCCCTCGCCGCCACCGCGCTGCCAGTAGACCGGCAGCCGCTGCACGACAAAGGGACCACGTAAGCGTCCTACCACGACAAATTTGCGGCGCAATCGCTAAGCGTGCGCACCCACACACGACAATTTTTGCTTGCGTTGTGCACGCACAACGCACACGACAAATTTTGCTGTGCTACGGCTAGCGTAGCGCTCCCAAGGGATCTCCCAGCAGCGCGCGGCAGTATAGCGTCCGCTCACGGCCGATCCACCCCCTCGAATGAGCAGAGAATCACAAGGCCCAGCCAGTGTCGCGGGCGGGCGCGGACGGCCGAGAGAGCGGCCGCCACTCTGCGCGCCGCCGCGCCGCGCCTCCCGCGCTTGCTACCGCCCAACGTCCGACAGCCTGTGCGGAGCAGCCCCAAACCTGCGCCACAACCGCCCGCGCCTTTCAAACCACCGAGGATGGGGCTACACACAGCCACACCACAGTCGCCAACCAGTCGCCACGGCAGCGCCGCAAACCACGGCCAAACTGCAGCTACCGCGCGCTACAGCCTGGGTCGGCCCGCCGAGAATCGCCGCCCCCGCCCAAATGCCGCCCCCACAGCCCCAGCCGACGACCCGCCACAATGGCCAAACCTTCGGCAAAACTCCCACACCGTCGCCGCGGCAGCCCGGCCGGCGCCACAGCCACACAAGCCGAGGCGTGCGGCGATGACGGCCGTGCAAACGCGCCTCCGCCGCCCCATCGCCTTCCGTCGCCCTCCCGCCGTTTCCCGATCGGCCCGCAGCCGTCGGGCCACATCGCGCGCCGTCCTCCTCCTCTCGCCCGCCAACATTCACAGCCGTTTCTCAACAATTGCCCGCCGCAAACGGACGCCGCCTGCGCAACAGGCGCCGCCGCCCCTCGCCGCTTCCGACCCACAACCCCTCGACCGAGGCAAACCGCAATCCGAATCTACAGACCAACCCAATCTGCCGTCAAGCACACACGACAGCCGACCTTACACGTTACGCGTTACACATTACGTTTACACGTCTACGTTAGGTTAGGTTAGGTGGACGTGGGTTAGGTTAAGGGGACTTGGGTTAGGTTAAGCGTCAAACTTAGGTTAAGCATTCAAACACGTCAGGCGTCAGAGGTTAGGTTAGGTTAGGTTAGGTTACACGTTAGGTTAGGTTAAGGGGTCAGTGCTAGGTTAAGAAGCGTCAAACGTAGGTTAAAAAAGCGTTCAAACGTGAGGCGTGAGCCGGACAGCTTACCTTACGTAGACGTTAGGGGCTCACAGGCTGAGCTCACCTCGCCACACCACAGGTTAGGTTCGGTTCGGTTCGGTTCGCTCGGCTCAGCGTAAAGCGCCGAGGTCAGGGTTACGTTCGTTCACCTTCGGGCGCCACACTTTCGGTTGAAAGGTCGCGACGGGACGACGTCGGCAGGCACGCCGCAAACGAACAAAAACGTACAGACGACGTCGGAAACCGCCGACAGACGGGGGAGCAGCACGACCACGACCAGACACCGAGCGCGAACCAGACACACGCGAACCACCCCCACCGGCCAAAGGGCACCACACAACAACCCAGAGCACCACGTGTCGACACCAGAGCAACCCGCCGCTCACGCGACATGGCTGGCACCGAAGGGCAACCGCCCGCAACTGCGCTTTCCGCGCCGGCCCGGATGCACGTCGTGCTACAACAACACCACTACCGTACACAGCCGCTGTTCACAACATCACTATCAATGGCGCGCCCGCGGCTCGCCGCCGTCGCAGTCGCAGCCCCAACGCCAGCACTTTTGCACCACCATTCACACGCACCGCAACACAGCTCGCCGACACAGCCGAACAAAACAAACACCACACAACAACAACAGCAACAACGCCGCCGCCTCTACTTGTGCCGGCGACCCACCCCGCCGATGGCGCACCTTTCGCCAGCCGGCAATCGACACACACGCACCCACCCACCGGGGCCCAGTGCAAAAAAAAAAACACACAAAAACAAAAAAACAAAACAACACAAACGACACGGGAAGCGCACACCGCCACTTCGCGCGCACGCCACCAACCAGTCGTCGTCTCAAAATAACAAACACAAACAAAATAAACTAACAACTAGGGCAACACAAAACAAAAACGCCTCGCACGAACCGCCCACAAAAAGGACAAGCACACGCACAGCCTCTGCTGACGACCACGACGCAGCGGCACGCTGCTCCTGTCCCGCGCCCCGCGCCCCACTCGATTCACAACTCACGCGACACCGTCAACGACGGGCTCGCTTCCCGCAACCTACCACCTTTCCGCCACGACGCACAGCCCCAGCCCCACCCGACGACTGCACTTTCACCACCGCCTCCCCCTTCCCCCCCAAAACACACACACACACACACACACACAGCCAGCCAAAAACGCACTCGCGACCCACACATGCACGTGCATCGGCACACGCCAACCAGTCAACGTCGACAACCACACGCCACGCAAGGCTCGAAACGAAAACGAAACCGGCGTCCTTCCACGTTGCCATCAAGCTACGCGACACAAGACACAAGGAACCAACACAACAGCCGGCCCCACTAATTCCCACTCTCACGCCGCAAAAAGCACACCGAAACCGCCAAACACGCACGCACATTCCCCTTCGCACTGACACCACCGACCGGCTCGCTACCACACACCTCTCGGCAGCCGTTTCACGCCAATTCGCCACACAGTCGACAAGCGCCCGCCCTGTACGGCACACGCAACGACGCAGCGCAGCAAAGGGCGCCCGCAACACATACCTCTCCGCCGCCCGACGCGCCAACCGCCACACCACACCGCCAGCCACTCGCAAATTGTGCACTGCCACCAGCCACACGTCCAACACGCCGCGCCGCCTCCGGCCACCCGCCAGGGGGCGCTCACGTCCGCGACAACAGCGCGGCCCGCCGGGCCGGGCCGAACCGAACCGAGCCGCCGCTGCTCTGCACTCGGCACGGCCACACCCTGCTGCAGACCGGGCTCGTCCCTCTGTACGCGTCTGCCTGCGCATCAACACAACACGACCTTTTTTTTTTCTCTCTCTCTCTCTACCGCCATCCCTTCTTCTCGCGTTTTACTCGTTGTTGCAGCAGCGGCGCACACCTACACATCCACAGCCCCAGCCGAGCCGGCCTCACCTCAGGGCCCGCCGCCAGCGTCTCCTCCTCGGGCACAGGTGCGGTGCTGTGGCCGCCCATCCAACCGCATTGCTGGCCGTCCAGCCACCAGGCGTTCCCACTGCCGCGAGCCACGCCGCGCACCGACCCTGCTGCAGAAAACGAAGCATAGCCAGAGACCGACCGATACACAAAGCAAGCCGTCGCCTCGCCTCTTGTCCTTCCTGCCTTCCTTCCGCCCCCGCCCTTCTCACACCACCGCCTCTCCACTTTCGCCCCCCCCCTCCTTTTTTTTTTTTTTTTTTGTTTTCTTCTTTCTTTCTTTGGCCCTCTCTCCTTCCCGCCATGGCGGTTACGGCACCGCCTGCAGCGGCAGATTTTTTGCGCCCACACGCCTACTCCTACCACCATTAACCTTGCCCTGCCCTGCCCTGCCCTGCCCTGCCCTGCCCTGCCCTGCCCTGCCCATCAACGTCGCAGTCGAACCGACGCTTGCCAACACACTGCCCACGTTCCTTTCTCTTTTCGGCCTACGCCCATTACGCGCCGCCGCCACAGCACCTTCCCTTCCCACAACACACCGACGTCATCACACGCACCCAAAACAGGGGCCACGACCGTGTTCCTCGCCCACTCCCATCCCGCACGGTACGCACATTCCCAACTACTACCGCGCACCCTCCCTTTCCAATCTGTGTGTCTCTGTGTCTGTGTCCTGTCCGCGCGTGACGCCTCTCAACATCCGCCGTCCCCCGTCCCGTTTTCGCCCCCATGCCGTCGTCGCGCCGCCTCCGCCCCTGTCCGCCCCGCACCACACCATACACCGCTGCTTGTCCCGGCCGTTGCCACCAAAGGCGCCGACCGCAAACGCGCCACGCCGCAGCCCCCGTGCGTCTCGCGCTCGCTTGCATCTCCGTGCCGACGCTGCCTCTCTTCCCGCTCGCACTCGACCTCGACAACACAGTCTTTGGCTCCGCCACTGCGTGTTCCGGTGGTACGCACGCTGCAACACGTATGTATTCATTACCAGAGCGATGGCGAGGCATGACAGCATCTCTGTCTGACCAGAGAGTTCTTTATCGCTGCTAGTCGGCGCTTGGACCGCGCCAGACGACAGTAGTGGCACGCACCGGGTCGCCAGGAACAGTTGTTATATATATATATTGTAGCGCGAGTCGGGAGAGGTAGTAGTCGGTCGACAGTAGTAGCGGGTGGACGGTTGTACTGAGCGGGCGTCGGCGGCGTGCTCTGCTCGTCTCGCGACTCTGGTCACGGTTCGGGACGATGTATAGTCTATTGTGTTATAATCAAAAGGTGGTGTGACGCTGCATTGCGCAAATCTGATAACGTATGTTCATTGTACTTATTTTGTTCAACAACAAAAGCCCCACTATTACTTTTTTTCTAAAGTAACTTTTGTCTCTTAACGAAAAACATTCACTTTTTAAAGACTACTTCCTATGGCATTTCCCTCCAAGGAGTGCAATTAATTACCAGCCAGCACTCATTCATTGCACACAGCTGTGTAAGGGGTATCTACAATTGAGGAGCGGATATAAATGCAATTTTTTGTTTTTTTTTTTTTTTTTTTTGTGTGTGTGTTGTAACCTCCCAGCAACATTTAAAATAATGGACAATGTTATTTACGGATGCTAATGGACATTGCGCTAATTGTAACCTCGCCCACAATGAGAGGTATTGAAAATGGCAACAAAAATGTGAAATTCGCAATCTGACTCAAATATAAAGTCTTCACACAACATTTAAAAACGTCCGTTCAGTGACAAGAAACTTCAATTAAACCGAAATATCGGTCTTTGGCCCTGTGCAAAACAATCAGAATTAATGTCTTACCTCCGAATAAATGGATGTCACATTTCTGCTCTGGTTGTTGCGCAGCGCTTGGAGGAACTGCATTGCAAATAATAATATTCTCTTTTTTTGTGATTTTAGTGACATTTTTCTTCAAAGAAGTGGAATGAAATGTGAAGTGCAACGAACTCTTTAGTTCAATAAACAATTAAATGTTTGAAAAATGCTTTTGAAATAAAAATTATTACTGGGGAACTTGTTGGAGAATAATTACAATAAATACAATTTTTCATTATCTAATGATTATATTAATTAACAGTATACCTTATTCACCATCTTGACCAGTGTTGCCGACCGCCTACATCACACAACCGCACTCGGCTGCTACTACTGACCGACCGCTCTGCATGACGACTATTAGCGTACTGCACGCGACGACTACTGACAGAGTACAGCCCTCAACTACACAGAGCTACGGACTCGCAACGACTACTGACTGACTGACTGACTGAGAACCGCTCGCAACACTCGCGCAGTCCAGCGCAAACTCTCTGGTCACAGATGCTACAATGTCTCGCCATCGCTACTATGTTACATACGTGTTTCAGTGTCTTTTTCATTGGGGTAACGATCTTTGGCTCTTTTTATTCTGAATACAGGGCCAAAGGTCAACGCTGCTGCCCTTATACAATTTATCAGGTTTCATTATGTCTGTTGCAATGTTACATACGGTTCACTCTTTCATTAATATTATCGTTGGGTTTGTTTTGTAGGGACGTTAACATTCTGGCACATTTTTATTATCATCGGACTCTCTGCTATTTGTGCAGGGAGGTTATACCTGGGTCCATTTCCATTTCCATTTACATTTTAATATTGATAGACTTTTTGTTTTTCCTTCTTTTTTTTTTTTTTTTGTTGTTTTTTTTTTGTTTTGTTTTTCCCGCTCTCACCACCACCGCCGCATCACGCCTTCCGTTTTCTTGGTTTCTTTTCTGTTCTTCAACTGCTTCAACATCACCGCGCCCCATTTCCACACCACAGCCATCAGCCTCCAAGACGGGCGGGCGCAGTGTGCCATTTCCGGCGCACAAGCACACCCGTACGGTACTCTCCTCGCCCCCACGCCACCAACAACACAGCGACCACGCGGCTTTCAGGCATGGCACGGCACGGCACCGGCGAAATGCGCCGCCCCCGCCCCTCCGCGCATCCGTCCGTCTCGCCACGTTCACTGACAGCCGCGTCTGCGGCTACACCACGACAACCACAACACAACACCGCTCCCCTCCCTGGCAACTCACATTGTTTTTCTCCTCCTCTTTTGCACAAACCACAACGCCGAGCACAGGCGCAAGCCACCCACACCGCGCCCCTCCCCGTCCCGTCTTTGGCCGCCGCTCCTCGTTTCCTCGTTTGCCCCCTCCCATCTCCCGAAATGCCATGCCAGCAGCGTTACGCATGCCCCTCCCCTGTCCACACAACACTACCGCCTAACGAACAGCCTTCCGGGCCACATGCAGGGCACGCCCACCTCCAAACACTGCCAATTCACGGACGCACGCACGCACGCACGCACGCACGCACGCACACACACACACACACACACACACACACACTCACTTTCTCGACACCTTTCTGTACGGAGGGTGCGTCATCTCGACCGTGACAGAGTGACGGCAACTATCGACGATCCATTTCCCCCCACTGGTAAAACATGTCCACTAACACCTACATACATCATTCAAGTACACAGACAATAGCATACACACAATGGGAGGGCACACGAACATGGACGGCACGGCACTGTCATACACTCTTCCTCAGAACCATATCAACAAACGTTACGTACATCCGGGAAAGCGAAAGCGAACGCGAAAGCGAAAGCAAAAGCAAAGGCAAAGCCCAATGCAGCCGTCAAAGGTAACGTTCACCACGGCAGACACTTGCAGCCGCGCCGCCGTTAAACGCATTTCAGTGCGGCTCCAATACGCCTCCGACACGGGAACGTTCCGTTGCTCTACGAATGCGTTTCTCCCCTTTTTCCCTTCCCCCCCTCCTTGCACTCTTGCCTCATTCCTCACGTTCTGCCCGGACATTCGACCGATCAAAGTCAACCTTTCGTTACCGTTCTCAGCGCGACGGTGTACAACAGTATGACGGGTGTGCCCACGACTTCGGTTCAGTTGCGTGACGCCGGTCTATCGCGCCGATCGACAGTTACTCAGGGGGCGACGGATCGGACCACGTCACCGACACACAAAACACTTTCAAAACAAACAAATACATACCGGATGGACACAGACAAACACGTGTACAGACATTCGCCAAACAAACGACCGCCGCCGCCGTCGTCGCGCTTACTGTATACTGCACTGGACACGCGTGCATCTTGAATGACGACATCGGTGTGCGTGCGTCGTACGCAATCAGTCAGACACGGCTATCAAACATCAGAGTCGAATGGTACATCATCGTGCGTGTCGCCGTACACGTACAGTACAATACAACAACAATGCGTCTTAATGGCACGTTCATTTCAACGTCACTCACACACCTCCACGCTGCAGTTACGTCGCACCATTGTCAAACTCGGCGTACAGCAAAGGGAATAGTGGGCGGCAAAAAAAAAAAAAAAAAACCAAACAAAAACATTTCACATTTCACCCTCGCCATGTATGATGTGCAAACAAAACAAACCCGCAAACGGCCGTCGTTACGGTGACACAAAAGTCGCCGATCGCACTGTCCCCCCTCGCAGACGGGTAACACACACACACACACCAACAACACCAATGGGTCAAAAACCACGCCAACGAGGCGTGCCACCATTCCACGCCACGGCGACCAACCTCGTGGCCGTACCCCGCGCAACACGCTTTGACGCGCGCCCCCCCCCCCCCACCCACAATCAAAATGCACACATACATCACAGCCGTCCACACAAACAACAACAACAACAATTCCGCCCTTCCCGCAAAAGGCAAGTTGGTGGCCCTGAAAAGGGCCGTTTTGCCGCTCTCGCAACGGACGAGCCTTCTCCATCCTTCCCTTCCTTCCATTCCAGAGCCACCCCCTTACTTGGAGCTCGTGTACTTGGTCACCGCCTTCGTGCCCTCGCTCACGGCGTGCTTGGCCAGCTCGCCAGGCAGCAACAGCCGCACAGCGGTCTGGATCTCGCGGGACGTGATGGTCGAGCGCTTGTTGTAGTGCGCCAGGCGAGAAGCCTCGGCCGCAATGCGCTCGAAAATGTCGTTCACGAAGCTGTTCATGATGCTCATCGCCTTCGACGAGATGCCCGTGTCAGGGTGCACCTGCTTCAGCACCTTGTAGATGTAGATGGCATAGCTCTCCTTCCTCTTGCGCTTCTTCTTCTTGTCGCCCTTCGAAATGTTCTTCTGCGCCTTGCCAGCCTTCTTGGCGGCCTTCCCGCTAGTCTTGGGCGGCATCTCGAACCAACGTACGGCAGCAGCAACACCAGTAGCAAGCGCTCCGCTCTAGTCAGCGTCTCCCCACACAGTGGCACCCGCCGCCAGCCGCCGCCGCACCTTTACCAGCTCGCCCTGTTGCGGCCGCCGACCAATGGGGCGCGCGCGCAACCGGCCGCCGCACCCGAGCCCATAAAGCACCCCCACCCCGGCTGCGCCGGCACTCGCTGAGTAGCTTCTGGAGAGTGCGGACGCGTGTGCAGGGCTGCGCTAGCACTTTCCCTCTTCGTTGCTACTCAGCCATAGGAACCTGCTTGCGGGTTTAGTCGCTGATTGTCCTAGCGCTTGCTGGACGGTTCGGCACTAAGGCTTCCGAGCTCCTGATTTTTTCAAATTTGGAGCGGAGTAGCGTGAAGATTACGGCGCGGGCGGCTGATTTGACAGCTGCTTGTGAGCATAATTGTCGTTGCGGGTTGCGGGCTGTGGGTTGGCGCGCGTTGGTGCGCGTCCTCTTGCTGCCGCTGGCCGCTTTTCCGGCTACGTCGAGCACCTCAGTCGTCACAAGAACTCCTGCTGCCGCAGAGGCTAGCTCTGCCCCCCCTAGCTTAGGGAAATCTGCACGCCAGGGCCTGGTCGCTGGCCAGTTACCCGCGCGTGATAGGCCGATTAGGGTCGGACTCGCCTGCTTGAGACCTAACGGTGCCAACCAAGGCAGCGACCGACACTCCCTTGGCAGCCACTCTCACCGTTTCGGACATGGCACTACCACCGGTCTTACTAACAATAACGAGGCAAGAAAATTCCCCTGGCAGTTACGAGGTCCACAGGACTGACCAGACGGACAGCCAAGGTGAAATAAGCCCCAAATCTCGCCTCTTACTAGCGAACGCGATAGCGGGATTAACGGGGAAGGATAGAAAAAAGTACGAGCGACGTCTCGAGAGGGCACTCAAACCACGCCCAGAGAGCGAAACTACACCAACTCGTCCACGCCCACTAAAAGCGAGCCCCAAGTCAAACAAGAAAAAGACCCCCATGAAAAAGCGAAAGTCGCCGCTGAGGAAAACTTCGTCAAAGACGAGGAAAACTCAGCGCGCGGAAAGACCGGCTAGCCCGAACGAGGCACAGCCGACCGAGTCAGCGCAGGACGCGCCCGAGCAGACAAAGGCCACCACGCGCCCAGGTAACGGAGCGGGCGGCCCCGCGCAGGTACAATGCGCCGAGGCGCGAGGCGAGCACAATGGCCCGGCCGCGTCACCCGGCCCGTCGCGGGAACAAAGCCGCGACGCAGGTACCTCGCCAGCACCGGCGGCCGCCGTGCAGCGCGCTGCTGCGGGCACGCCGCGGCATGAGAATGCAACGGCGGGCGGGCAGCGGTGCGCGGACGTGGCTGACGCCGAAGCTACCACACCACACGACGATGACGGTTTCCAGAGGCCCAAAAGAACCGCCGGCCGCTCCCCTGTGCTACACACAACCTCCCCGGTAGCAACAAGTAACAGGTTCTCCCCCATAGAAGACCCCCCTCACACACAGGACAACACCATCCAGCCAACCGACACAGACGGAGACACGGAGGAGAGACGATATAGGATCCCTCCTCTTATAATCCATTACAATAAATCGTACTCGGAGTTGTATAACGACATCAATGAAACTCTCGGCGAAAACAAATTCACTGCAAAAACAACCGGGGAGGACCAACTCAAGATCACACTAAAGACAGTCGACGATTACAAAGCGGTGAAGGCCATGCTAAAAGAAAAGCAAACTCACTTCTATACCTTCCCCATAGCGGCCAAAAAGCCAATAAAAATAGTGTTCAGGGGCATGCCGCACAAGACGGACACAGAGGAAATAAAACATTACTTGGAAAGGGAAGGTTTCGAAGTGAGCTCGGTCGTCAAGACAAACCCTAGACGACCGTGGCCGCTACACACAGTCACCCTACCAGACTCCGCCCAGAATCGAAAGATATGGGAAGTGACAATGATCATGCGAGTAACAGTCACGCCGGAGAAACTGAAGAAAAGATCGGGCCCAGGGCGATGTTTCAATTGCCAAAAAGTAGGGCACATGGCTAGGGACTGCGACATGCCTATGAGGTGTGTCAGGTGCGGTGAAAAGCACAAGTATGAGGAATGCCCGGTACCGCAGGGGGAGGGCAAGGAGAAGTGCTGCAATTGTGCAGGCGCGCATCCTGCCAGCTACCTGGGGTGCCCGGAATTCCGCAAAGCTAGGGACCGCCTAAGGGGAAAGCAACCACAGACAGCAGGGGTAAAGCATCGCACCGCACCTCCACCACCGCCACCAAGCCGATATCCAAGATCCACAGCGACAAGGGTATTTCAATCCAGAACATACTCGTCAGCTGTCAGTGCCCCAACTCGCCCTCCACCACACAACCAGGTTCCTGTCAACGGAGAATCGCCTAGGGAAGCCCCCCCCTACTCACTAGAGCCCAGTCTGCGTGACACGACACAGAACGTCTCGGTAGAACACCTAGCAGCGACCATAAAGGCCCTTCAGGCTCAGGTGAACCAACTGGCAAACATCTTGGCCACCATGACCCAACACCCCGCCGAGCACTTATCGGCAGCAAAGCAGGCGCCGTCATCGGCGATGACTTCAGGAAACCCCACCCCCCGACATGGATAGACGACCTAACATACAAGGTCTAAAAATGTGCGTCTTCAACGCAAACGGTCTATTCCAGCAAGCCCTCGAATTCAGGGAATTCATAAAAGAGGAAGACATTGACATATGCTTAGTGGCCGAAACACACCTGAAGCCAGGTGTAAGAGCATCTGTAGCTAACTACAACTGCTACAGACGCGATCGGCCTACCGCTGGAGGCGGGGTTGCAGTATATGTCAAACGAGGTATTAGACACCATCAAGTGTACCCACCAGCAACTCGCCAAATTGAAACAGTCGCAATAGAAATTGCCACTGTAACAGGGCCCCTCACAGTCGTTGCAGCCTACCGCCCCCCTTCCCAAACGTTAGAAGAAGAGGACATAGCTGCACTAGGGAGAATAAGAGGCAAACTCCTAATAGGAGGAGACCTCAATGCCAAGCACGCAGACTGGCACTCACGAGTAAGCAACAGAGCTGGTCGACAACTGCAACGACTCGCGCGCACCCACCAGTTTCAGGTATGGGGCCCCGAGGAGCCCACCCACTTCCCAAACAACGGAAACAGGGCGGACGTCCTCGACATCGCACTCACGAAACACGTCACGGGTTTCGTGTCTGCCAGTTCGATAAACAGGATGTCGTCGGACCACAATCCAGTTATCCTAGAGGTCGACATGGGAGAATGGCTCTCGCTCCCACAGCGCACCACAAATTACAAACGAACAAACTGGGAACAGTTCAGCAACGGAATAGCTGCTGAACTTGCCCAAGCCCCGCCTCCAACAGCAGAGACTGCTGAACAAGCGCTGGACGACTTCACTAAAGCGATCCTGCAAGCAGCTGAGGAAGCAACGCCTGCGCCAGCGGGAGCCCCCCGCTCCAGGCAGCTCCCACAGCACCTGCTTGCCCAAATAAGACACAAAAATAGGATCGCCAAAGAATGGAAACTTACTAGGAACAAAACCACAAGGAGGCTGCTCAACAGACTACAAAGAGAGTTGAAAGTTACACTCACTGAGTATCGCAACCAGCAATGGTCAGAACGACTATCAACTCTCAAACTAGATGACCACAGCTTGTGGCAAGCCACAAAGCAGTTCACGAGAAGACGCGCAAAAATGCCCCCTCTGCATGGTGAACGTGGACTGCAATTCAGCACTGAAGACAAAGCAAATGCGCTAGCAGACGTGTTCGAAAAACAATTTACGCCAGCAGAGGTACAAGACAGAGAACACGTCGCAATCGTCCGCAGACAACTGGCCACCTTTTTAGAGGCAGACGACGATGAGGAATACACGCCGATCTTCAGTTCCGAAGACGTGGCGAGTGTCATCAAATCGCTGCCAACAAAAAAGGCACCAGGCCACGACCAGCTCACCAACGAACTATTAAAACATATCCCGCCCATGGCAATAACACACTTAACAGATATACTTAACGAAATTACGCGATCGCTAAAATTCCCGACACAGTGGAAACACGCTGAAGTAGTCTCGATCGCAAAACCTGGAAAAGACCCGGTGTTCCCGCAACACTACAGACCAATTAGTCTACTGCCTACCCTCAGTAAACTATATGAGCGCCTCCTCTTAGTACCGATACAGGATCACATCAGTAGAGAGCAAATCCTGCCCAAATTCCAGTTTGGGTTTCGCCCACATCATTCGGCCCCCCAACAAATAATGAGGGTGGTTGAAGCAGCCACAGAAAGCTTCAACCGCAAAGGCTACTGCGGGATAGTCTTACTAGACGTGGCAAAAGCCTTTGATTCTGTTTGGCACACCGGGCTACTCCACAAAATGTACACCCAGGGCTTCCCCGGAAAGATTGTGAAACTTATAAAAAGCTATCTCTCCGGTAGGACATTCTCCGTAAAAGTAGAAACATCACTGTCAAGCAGGAGAAGAATACATGCAGGGGTACCACAGGGTTCGGTTCTTGGACCAACCCTGTACAGTCTCTACACTGCAGACATACCAACCACACTACACGTACAAACAGCACAGTATGCTGATGACACTGCATTCTTCTCCTGCTCAACAAACAGGAACCTGGTCACGAGACGTCTTCAAACCGCCCTGAACAAGACAGACGAATGGGCCAAACAATGGCGAATCTCACTTAACTCCGAGAAAACACAAGCCATGCTGATGACTAGACGTCTCGGTAAACGCCGCCCCCCCAGAAGACCCTACCAAATGCTGCACCTGCAGGGCCAAAACCTCCCCTGGAGAAACTCTGCGAGGTACCTCGGTGTGACACTAGACAAGCGTCTGACTTGGAAGTGCCACATCGAGGAGGTTCGCAAAAAGGCCCTAGGCAGGATGCAGATCCTTTACCCAATACTCAACAGTACAAGTTCCCTTGACCCGAGCACAGGAGTAGCCGTATATCGAAGTCTAATTAGACCGATACTGGAGTATGCGTGCCCAGTATGGGGTTACGCTGCTAGATCGACGGTAGAACGGCTACAAAAAATTCAAAACAGAGCGCTCAGAAGAGCCCTACACACACCGCCGCGCTTCCCGACGGAAGACCTCCACATAGCGGCCGACATTGTAAAATTAAACACGCGATTCCGTACCCTGGCGGAGCAGTTCTACGCCAACGCGGAAAGGTCGCCAAACGATTTAATAAACTCACTTGGTCGGTACAATAACGTACCAGACCGATACAAAAGACCAAAGGCATTACTCGTAGCTTAAAATAAAAAAAAAAAAAATATATAAATAAATAAATAGAAAACAAAAAAGCCGTCACCACTAGAGTGACAGAAGAGAAACACATAATACTCTAAAGAACAGAATTAACAAAAGATAGGCACATCCAAAAACTAACCAAAAATTGAAGGAAATGTCCGAATAGGACAAAAACCTTCGCAGTAAACATCCTCTCTCTAAAGACAGAGGAAGAAATTAGAGTGTGCTGCTGCTGCTGCGCCGGCACGCACTCCGCTGCTCGACTCGCTGCCGCTCGCACCGGTCGTTTTCGTTTCCGTTTCGTGTGCACCGTCGCTAGCCCATCGCCATGTCCGGACGCGGAAAGGGAGGCAAAGTCAAGGGCAAGTCAAAGTCCCGCTCAAGCAGGGCCGGGCTCCAGTTCCCGGTCGGCAGAATCCACCGCCTCCTGCGCAAGGGAAACTACGCAGAGCGCGTCGGCGCCGGGGCGCCCGTCTACCTCGCCGCCGTCATGGAGTACCTCGCGGCTGAGGTGCTCGAGCTGGCCGGAAACGCGGCCCGCGACAACAAGAAGACGCGCATCATCCCGCGCCACCTGCAGCTTGCCATCCGCAACGACGAGGAGCTCAACAAGCTCCTGTCGGGCGTCACCATCGCACAGGGTGGTGTCCTGCCCAACATCCAGGCCGTCCTGCTGCCAAAGAAGACCGAGAAGAAGGCCTAAAGGAGGCCAGGCAATCGCAGCGCCGCGTGCTCCCCTGCACGCAACGCGCTTTGCCGGCTCGGCCCACAACAATCGGCCCTTTTCAGGGCCACCACACAAACCTACGTCCAAAGCAAAATTTCAGTCGTCCTCGCCGCACCTTGTTTTGTTTCAACTTTGCACTGTCACAGCACAGCCGCCGCCGGCGCACGTCCGCCATCTTGTCGTCCACACAGCCCGTGTGGCCCAACACACACACACACATTTTGCACGGTCGCAGTCGCCTTCCAAACCGACAACGGCAGCAATAATGACCATTGTTAAAGGGAGGCGTGTCGACACACCGCCCTCCACTCCCGCGCGCAACGGCCGTCGACACGAACGAAACAGCTGATCCGGCCGCCTATGCCCACACGCCTTGCCTCGGAAACCCCAACGCCGCCGCAAACAAACACACAGAGCCAAACCACGCAAGCAAATAATCACCGCCTCTCGCACAACAACACACAGCCCGCCATCTCCGTCGCGATCGATACAAAGACACACAAACGAAGCAGCTCCACACACAGCCAGCCACATGACACGTTTCCTTTCCTTCTCCCCTCCCAGTCACATCACGTCGCTCAAACGGAAAGAAAGAAAGAAACAAACAAACACACGCAGCAACAACACAGACTCTTTCGCACTTTTCAACTTCCGAACAGTGTGGTGGCCCTGAAAAGGGCCGTTTTCTAGTCTCTCCCACCCACAAGCACGGCCGCGGGAAGGCCAGCGCCCGCTGCGACGCAGCCTAACCGCCGAAACCGTACAGGGTGCGCCCCTGCCTCTTCAGGGCGTACACCACGTCCATGGCCGTCACAGTCTTGCGCTTGGCGTGCTCAGTGTACGTCACCGCGTCGCGGATCACGTTCTCCAGGAACACCTTCAGCACCCCGCGGGTCTCCTCGTAGATCAGACCAGAGATGCGCTTCACGCCGCCCCTGCGAGCCAGGCGGCGGATGGCGGGCTTCGTGATGCCCTGGATGTTGTCGCGCAACACCTTGCGGTGCCGCTTGGCGCCACCCTTGCCGAGCCCCTTTCCTCCCTTGCCGCGGCCTGTCATCCTTCCTTCCTCGGGCAAAGCAAAACGTGCACAAACAGCAGCTGCAGCGGCTGGCGAGTCGGCTACGGTCTGCGCCCAGCGCGCCCGCCGCCCCCCTATATAGACTCTGGCCCGCCCTCCCCCCACCACGCGCAACCGAGGGCATATAAGCGCAGCACGGAGGCGCGCGGGCCCGTTGTCAAGGCAGCACCGGACGCCGCGCCGCACCTAACCTCCACGCACGCCGCTCCGCTACCGCTACCGCTACCGCCATGGCCCGCACAAAGCAAACGGCCCGCAAGTCCACCGGCGGAAAGGCGCCGCGCAAACAGCTCGCCACCAAGGCGGCGAGGAAGAGCGCGCCCGCCACCGGAGGCGTCAAGAAGCCCCACCGCTACAGGCCGGGCACCGTCGCCCTGCGAGAAATCAGGCGCTACCAGAAGAGCACAGAGCTGCTCATCCGCAAGCTGCCATTCCAGCGCCTAGTGCGCGAGATCGCCCAGGACTTCAAGACCGACCTGCGCTTCCAGAGCTCCGCAGTCATGGCCCTGCAGGAGGCCAGCGAGGCCTACCTCGTCGGCCTCTTCGAAGACACCAACCTGTGCGCAATCCACGCCAAGCGCGTCACCATCATGCCCAAGGACATCCAGCTCGCGCGCCGCATCCGCGGCGAGCGCGCCTAAACCGCGCCGCGGCACCGCACCGCACAAACAAAAACGGCCCTTTTCAGGGCCACTAACATCTCTCCGTCGCGAGCAAACTTTGTCGGTCGCCTGCCTCTCGCCCCGCAACCCAAAAACAAAAACCACCACTTCCCGTCCGTCCGCCACACCCGCTCACTCTGCCTGCCTGCTAGCAGCGCGCAACAATCACACATCATCCCTCCCCCGGCGCTCCAAGCGCACAATACCCAACGGCCGACGTCACACCGCACGGCTGGCTGGCTGGCCGGCCGCCCGCCGCTTTCGTTTCGAAAACAAAAAAAAAACCCGCACTCCACTCCGACGGCCAACGGCCAGGCAGGCGCGCTCGCTCGCTCTACACGCCGCCGAAATCCCCGCCGACTCCTTCCACATCTCAACGTGCCCCCCGTTGCAAAACATAACACACACAAAGGAACAAAACAAAGACCAGACACGACTCGACAAGACAGACATCCGAGAAGAACGAACGCAGGCAAGCCATCCAACGTATTCAAACAAAACAACGTGACAGAAAACCAACCGTCGGCCGCCGCCACAAACACGGCGACAATCAACCACGACAACAACAACACCGCTTACCGCTACCGCCGCCCACACCCGCCACCGACCCCCGCAATCCAACCACCACGGCACGCAAACAGCATCCCCACGGGCATACAGACAGACACCCACACCAAACGCAACACGACAATCAAAACCTTCCCCGACGTGCTTTGATGGCCCTGAGAAGGGCCGTTTTGGGCCGCGCGTCTCTTGCGCGCCACTAGACGACGACGGGGGGTGGGGACGACGGAGTCAAGCGCCAAACCCTTCCTTTCCCATCTCTTTCTCCTCTACTCTACTCTACTTCTTCTTCTTGGGCGAAGCCTTCGCCTTAGACGGCGTCGTCGCCTTCTTCGGGCGCGGCGCCTTCGGCTTCTTCGTCGGAACCTTGGCGGCCTTCTTCGCCTTCGACGGCGACTTGGCCTTGGCCGGCTTGGCCGCAGCCGCCTTCTTCGCACCCGCGGGAGCGGCCGACGCCGCAGACGCCTTCTTGGCGGCGCCCGCCTTCCGACCGGTCGCCGCCTTCACGCCACCAGCCTTCTTTGCGCCGGCCGCACGGGCGCCCTTCTTCTCCTTGCTGGCCGGAGCGGCGCGCTTCTTCTTGGCACCGCCAGCACGAGCCTTGCCGCCCTCGGCCGCCCCCCCGCCGCCGGCGCCGGCAAGCTTGAACGAGCCGGACGCGCCCTTCCCCTTCGTCTGCACCAGCTCGCCCGCCACGACGGCCGACTTGAGGTACTTCTTGATAAACGGCGCCAGCTTCTCCGCGTCCAGCTTGTAGTGCGCGGCTATGTACTTCTTGATCGCCTGCAGCGACGACCCGCCGCGCTCCTTCAGACTCTTGATGGCGGCCGTCACCATCTCAGAGGTGCGCGGGTGCGCAGGCTTGGCGCGCGGCTTCTTCGCAGACGACGCAGACTTGGCCTTCTTCGTAGTGCCGGTGGCGGCGGGTGCCGCAGCAGTCTCGTTCGTAGCCGCCTGATCTGCCATTTCGACGACGCGCGTAACACACAGCGAGAGCGAGCGGGACGGCAGGCACGCAAGCACAGCACAGCAGCAGAGCAGAGAATCACAAGGCCCAGCCAGTGTCGCGGGCGGGCGCGGACGGCCGAGAGAGCGGCCGCCACTCTGCGCGCCGCCGCGCCGCGCCTCCCGCGCTTGCTACCGCCCAACGTCCGACAGCCTGTGCGGAGCAGCCCCAAACCTGCGCCACAACCGCCCGCGCCTTTCAAACCACCGAGGATGGGGCTACACACAGCCACACCACAGTCGCCAACCAGTCGCCACGGCAGCGCCGCAAACCACGGCCAAACTGCAGCTACCGCGCGCTACAGCCTGGGTCGGCCCGCCGAGAATCGCCGCCCCCGCCCAAATGCCGCCCCCACAGCCCCAGCCGACGACCCGCCACAATGGCCAAACCTTCGGCAAAACTCCCACACCGTCGCCGCGGCAGCCCGGCCAGCGCGGCCGGCGCCACAGCCACACAAGCCGAGGCGTGCGGCGATGACGGCCGTGCAAACGCGCCTCCGCCGCCCCATCGCCTTCCGTCGCCCTCCCGCCGTTTCCCGATCGGCCCGCAGCCGTCGGGCCACATCGCGCGCCGTCCTCCTCCTCTCGCCCGCCAACATTCACAGCCGTTTCTCAACAATTGCCCGCCGCAAACGGACGCCGCCTGCGCAACAGGCGCCGCCGCCCCTCGCCGCTTCCGACCCACAACCCCTCGACCGAGGCAAACCGCAATCCGAATCTACAGACCAACCCAATCTGCCGTCAAGCACACACGACAGCCGACCTTACACGTTACGCGTTACACATTACGTTTACACGTCTACGTTAGGTTAGGTTAGGTGGACGTGGGTTAGGTTAAGGGGACTTGGGTTAGGTTAAGCGTCAAACTTAGGTTAAGCATTCAAACACGTCAGGCGTCAGAGGTTAGGTTAGGTTAGGTTAGGTTACACGTTAGGTTAGGTTAAGGGGTCAGTGCTAGGTTAAGAAGCGTCAAACGTAGGTTAAAAAAGCGTTCAAACGTGAGGCGTGAGCCGGACAGCTTACCTTACGTAGACGTTAGGGGCTCACAGGCTGAGCTCACCTCGCCACACCACAGGTTAGGTTCGGTTCGGTTCGGTTCGCTCGGCTCAGCGTAAAGCGCCGAGGTCAGGGTTACGTTCGTTCACCTTCGGGCGCCACACTTTCGGTTGAAAGGTCGCGACGGGACGACGTCGGCAGGCACGCCGCAAACGAACAAAAACGTACAGACGACGTCGGAAACCGCCGACAGACGGGGGAGCAGCACGACCACGACCAGACACCGAGCGCGAACCAGACACACGCGAACCACCCCCACCGGCCAAAGGGCACCACACAACAACCCAGAGCACCACGTGTCGACACCAGAGCAACCCGCCGCTCACGCGACATGGCTGGCACCGAAGGGCAACCGCCCGCAACTGCGCTTTCCGCGCCGGCCCGGATGCACGTCGTGCTACAACAACACCACTACCGTACACAGCCGCTGTTCACAACATCACTATCAATGGCGCGCCCGCGGCTCGCCGCCGTCGCAGTCGCAGCCCCAACGCCAGCACTTTTGCACCACCATTCACACGCACCGCAACACAGCTCGCCGACACAGCCGAACAAAACAAACACCACACAACAACAACAGCAACAACGCCGCCGCCTCTACTTGTGCCGGCGACCCACCCCGCCGATGGCGCACCTTTCGCCAGCCGGCAATCGACACACACGCACCCACCCACCGGGGCCCAGTGCAAAAAAAAAACACACAAAAACAAAAAAACAAAACAACACAAACGACACGGGAAGCGCACACCGCCACTTCGCGCGCACGCCACCAACCAGTCGTCGTCTCAAAATAACAAACACAAACAAAATAAACTAACAACTAGGGCAACACAAAACAAAAACGCCTCGCACGAACCGCCCACAAAAAGGACAAGCACACGCACAGCCTCTGCTGACGACCACGACGCAGCGGCACGCTGCTCCTGTCCCGCGCCCCGCGCCCCACTCGATTCACAACTCACGCGACACCGTCAACGACGGGCTCGCTTCCCGCAACCTACCACCTTTCCGCCACGACGCACAGCCCCAGCCCCACCCGACGACTGCACTTTCACCACCGCCTCCCCCTTCCCCCCCAAAACACACACACACACACACACACACACACAGCCAGCCAAAAACGCACTCGCGACCCACACATGCACGTGCATCGGCACACGCCAACCAGTCAACGTCGACAACCACACGCCACGCAAGGCTCGAAACGAAAACGAAACCGGCGTCCTTCCACGTTGCCATCAAGCTACGCGACACAAGACACAAGGAACCAACACAACAGCCGGCCCCACTAATTCCCACTCTCACGCCGCAAAAAGCACACCGAAACCGCCAAACACGCACGCACATTCCCCTTCGCACTGACACCACCGACCGGCTCGCTACCACACACCTCTCGGCAGCCGTTTCACGCCAATTCGCCACACAGTCGACAAGCGCCCGCCCTGTACGGCACACGCAACGACGCAGCGCAGCAAAGGGCGCCCGCAACACATACCTCTCCGCCGCCCGACGCGCCAACCGCCACACCACACCGCCAGCCACTCGCAAATTGTGCACTGCCACCAGCCACACGTCCAACACGCCGCGCCGCCTCCGGCCACCCGCCAGGGGGCGCTCACGTCCGCGACAACAGCGCGGCCCGCCGGGCCGGGCCGAACCGAACCGAGCCGCCGCTGCTCTGCACTCGGCACGGCCACACCCTGCTGCAGACCGGGCTCGTCCCTCTGTACGCGTCTGCCTGCGCATCAACACAACACGACCTTTTTTTTTTTTCTCTCTCTCTCTACCGCCATCCCTTCTTCTCGCGTTTTACTCGTTGTTGCAGCAGCGGCGCACACCTACACATCCACAGCCCCAGCCGAGCCGGCCTCACCTCAGGGCCCGCCGCCAGCGTCTCCTCCTCGGGCACAGGTGCGGTGCTGTGGCCGCCCATCCAACCGCATTGCTGGCCGTCCAGCCACCAGGCGTTCCCACTGCCGCGAGCCACGCCGCGCACCGACCCTGCTGCAGAAAACGAAGCATAGCCAGAGACCGACCGATACACAAAGCAAGCCGTCGCCTCGCCTCTTGTCCTTCCTGCCTTCCTTCCGCCCCCGCCCTTCTCACACCACCGCCTCTCCACTTTCGCCCCCCCCTCCTTTTTTTTTTTTTTTTTTGTTTTCTTCTTTCTTTCTTTGGCCCTCTCTCCTTCCCGCCATGGCGGTTACGGCACCGCCTGCAGCGGCAGATTTTTTGCGCCCACACGCCTACTCCTACCACCATTAACCTTGCCCTGCCCTGCCCTGCCCTGCCCTGCCCTGCCCTGCCCTGCCCTGCCCATCAACGTCGCAGTCGAACCGACGCTTGCCAACACACTGCCCACGTTCCTTTCTCTTTTCGGCCTACGCCCATTACGCGCCGCCGCCACAGCACCTTCCCTTCCCACAACACACCGACGTCATCACACGCACCCAAAACAGGGGCCACGACCGTGTTCCTCGCCCACTCCCATCCCGCACGGTACGCACATTCCCAACTACTACCGCGCACCCTCCCTTTCCAATCTGTGTGTCTCTGTGTCTGTGTCCTGTCCGCGCGTGACGCCTCTCAACATCCGCCGTCCCCCGTCCCGTTTTCGCCCCCATGCCGTCGTCGCGCCGCCTCCGCCCCTGTCCGCCCCGCACCACACCATACACCGCTGCTTGTCCCGGCCGTTGCCACCAAAGGCGCCGACCGCAAACGCGCCACGCCGCAGCCCCCGTGCGTCTCGCGCTCGCTTGCATCTCCGTGCCGACGCTGCCTCTCTTCCCGCTCGCACTCGACCTCGACAACACAGTCTTTGGCTCCGCCACTGCGTGTTCCGGTGGTACGCACGCTGCAACACGTATGTATTCATTACCAGAGCGATGGCGAGGCATGACAGCATCTCTGTCTGACCAGAGAGTTCTTTATCGCTGCTAGTCGGCGCTTGGACCGCGCCAGACGACAGTAGTGGCACGCACCGGGTCGCCAGGAACAGTTGTTATATATATATATTGTAGCGCGAGTCGGGAGAGGTAGTAGTCGGTCGACAGTAGTAGCGGGTGGACGGTTGTACTGAGCGGGCGTCGGCGGCGTGCTCTGCTCGTCTCGCGACTCTGGTCACGGTTCGGGACGATGTATAGTCTATTGTGTTATAATCAAAAGGTGGTGTGACGCTGCATTGCGCAAATCTGATAACGTATGTTCATTGTACTTATTTTGTTCAACAACAAAAGCCCCACTATTACTTTTTTTCTAAAGTAACTTTTGTCTCTTAACGAAAAACATTCACTTTTTAAAGACTACTTCCTATGGCATTTCCCTCCAAGGAGTGCAATTAATTACCAGCCAGCACTCATTCATTGCACACAGCTGTGTAAGGGGTATCTACAATTGAGGAGCGGATATAAATGCAATTTTTTGTTTTTTTTTTTTTTTTTTTGTGTGTGTGTTGTAACCTCCCAGCAACATTTAAAATAATGGACAATGTTATTTACGGATGCTAATGGACATTGCGCTAATTGTAACCTCGCCCACAATGAGAGGTATTGAAAATGGCAACAAAAATGTGAAATTCGCAATCTGACTCAAATATAAAGTCTTCACACAACATTTAAAAACGTCCGTTCAGTGACAAGAAACTTCAATTAAACCGAAATATCGGTCTTTGGCCCTGTGCAAAACAATCAGAATTAATGTCTTACCTCCGAATAAATGGATGTCACATTTCTGCTCTGGTTGTTGCGCAGCGCTTGGAGGAACTGCATTGCAAATAATAATATTCTCTTTTTTTGTGATTTTAGTGACATTTTTCTTCAAAGAAGTGGAATGAAATGTGAAGTGCAACGAACTCTTTAGTTCAATAAACAATTAAATGTTTGAAAAATGCTTTTGAAATAAAAATTATTACTGGGGAACTTGTTGGAGAATAATTACAATAAATACAATTTTTCATTATCTAATGATTATATTAATTAACAGTATACCTTATTCACCATCTTGACCAGTGTTGCCGACCGCCTACATCACACAACCGCACTCGGCTGCTACTACTGACCGACCGCTCTGCATGACGACTATTAGCGTACTGCACGCGACGACTACTGACAGAGTACAGCCCTCAACTACACAGAGCTACGGACTCGCAACGACTACTGACTGACTGACTGACTGAGAACCGCTCGCAACACTCGCGCAGTCCAGCGCAAACTCTCTGGTCACAGATGCTACAATGTCTCGCCATCGCTACTATGTTACATACGTGTTTCAGTGTCTTTTTCATTGGGGTAACGATCTTTGGCTCTTTTTATTCTGAATACAGGGCCAAAGGTCAACGCTGCTGCCCTTATACAATTTATCAGGTTTCATTATGTCTGTTGCAATGTTACATACGGTTCACTCTTTCATTAATATTATCGTTGGGTTTGTTTTGTAGGGACGTTAACATTCTGGCACATTTTTATTATCATCGGACTCTCTGCTATTTGTGCAGGGAGGTTATACCTGGGTCCATTTCCATTTCCATTTACATTTTAATATTGATAGACTTTTTGTTTTTCCTTCTTTTTTTTTTTTTTTGTTGTTTTTTTTTTGTTTTGTTTTTCCCGCTCTCACCACCACCGCCGCATCACGCCTTCCGTTTTCTTGGTTTCTTTTCTGTTCTTCAACTGCTTCAACATCACCGCGCCCCATTTCCACACCACAGCCATCAGCCTCCAAGACGGGCGGGCGCAGTGTGCCATTTCCGGCGCACAAGCACACCCGTACGGTACTCTCCTCGCCCCCACGCCACCAACAACACAGCGACCACGCGGCTTTCAGGCATGGCACGGCACGGCACCGGCGAAATGCGCCGCCCCCGCCCCTCCGCGCATCCGTCCGTCTCGCCACGTTCACTGACAGCCGCGTCTGCGGCTACACCACGACAACCACAACACAACACCGCTCCCCTCCCTGGCAACTCACATTGTTTTTCTCCTCCTCTTTTGCACAAACCACAACGCCGAGCACAGGCGCAAGCCACCCACACCGCGCCCCTCCCCGTCCCGTCTTTGGCCGCCGCTCCTCGTTTCCTCGTTTGCCCCCTCCCATCTCCCGAAATGCCATGCCAGCAGCGTTACGCATGCCCCTCCCCTGTCCACACAACACTACCGCCTAACGAACAGCCTTCCGGGCCACATGCAGGGCACGCCCACCTCCAAACACTGCCAATTCACGGACGCACGCACGCACGCACGCACGCACGCACGCACACACACACACACACACACACACACACACTCACTTTCTCGACACCTTTCTGTACGGAGGGTGCGTCATCTCGACCGTGACAGAGTGACGGCAACTATCGACGATCCATTTCCCCCCACTGGTAAAACATGTCCACTAACACCTACATACATCATTCAAGTACACAGACAATAGCATACACACAATGGGAGGGCACACGAACATGGACGGCACGGCACTGTCATACACTCTTCCTCAGAACCATATCAACAAACGTTACGTACATCCGGGAAAGCGAAAGCGAACGCGAAAGCGAAAGCAAAAGCAAAGGCAAAGCCCAATGCAGCCGTCAAAGGTAACGTTCACCACGGCAGACACTTGCAGCCGCGCCGCCGTTAAACGCATTTCAGTGCGGCTCCAATACGCCTCCGACACGGGAACGTTCCGTTGCTCTACGAATGCGTTTCTCCCCTTTTTCCCTTCCCCCCCTCCTTGCACTCTTGCCTCATTCCTCACGTTCTGCCCGGACATTCGACCGATCAAAGTCAACCTTTCGTTACCGTTCTCAGCGCGACGGTGTACAACAGTATGACGGGTGTGCCCACGACTTCGGTTCAGTTGCGTGACGCCGGTCTATCGCGCCGATCGACAGTTACTCAGGGGGCGACGGATCGGACCACGTCACCGACACACAAAACACTTTCAAAACAAACAAATACATACCGGATGGACACAGACAAACACGTGTACAGACATTCGCCAAACAAACGACCGCCGCCGCCGTCGTCGCGCTTACTGTATACTGCACTGGACACGCGTGCATCTTGAATGACGACATCGGTGTGCGTGCGTCGTACGCAATCAGTCAGACACGGCTATCAAACATCAGAGTCGAATGGTACATCATCGTGCGTGTCGCCGTACACGTACAGTACAATACAACAACAATGCGTCTTAATGGCACGTTCATTTCAACGTCACTCACACACCTCCACGCTGCAGTTACGTCGCACCATTGTCAAACTCGGCGTACAGCAAAGGGAATAGTGGGCGGCAAAAAAAAAAAAAAAAAAACCAAACAAAAACATTTCACATTTCACCCTCGCCATGTATGATGTGCAAACAAAACAAACCCGCAAACGGCCGTCGTTACGGTGACACAAAAGTCGCCGATCGCACTGTCCCCCCTCGCAGACGGGTAACACACACACACACACCAACAACACCAATGGGTCAAAAACCACGCCAACGAGGCGTGCCACCATTCCACGCCACGGCGACCAACCTCGTGGCCGTACCCCGCGCAACACGCTTTGACGCGCGCCCCCCCCCCCCACCCACAATCAAAATGCACACATACATCACAGCCGTCCACACAAACAACAACAACAACAATTCCGCCCTTCCCGCAAAAGGCAAGTTGGTGGCCCTGAAAAGGGCCGTTTTGCCGCTCTCGCAACGGACGAGCCTTCTCCATCCTTCCCTTCCTTCCATTCCAGAGCCACCCCCTTACTTGGAGCTCGTGTACTTGGTCACCGCCTTCGTGCCCTCGCTCACGGCGTGCTTGGCCAGCTCGCCAGGCAGCAACAGCCGCACAGCGGTCTGGATCTCGCGGGACGTGATGGTCGAGCGCTTGTTGTAGTGCGCCAGGCGAGAAGCCTCGGCCGCAATGCGCTCGAAAATGTCGTTCACGAAGCTGTTCATGATGCTCATCGCCTTCGACGAGATGCCCGTGTCAGGGTGCACCTGCTTCAGCACCTTGTAGATGTAGATGGCATAGCTCTCCTTCCTCTTGCGCTTCTTCTTCTTGTCGCCCTTCGAAATGTTCTTCTGCGCCTTGCCAGCCTTCTTGGCGGCCTTCCCGCTAGTCTTGGGCGGCATCTCGAACCAACGTACGGCAGCAGCAACACCAGTAGCAAGCGCTCCGCTCTAGTCAGCGTCTCCCCACACAGTGGCACCCGCCGCCAGCCGCCGCCGCACCTTTACCAGCTCGCCCTGTTGCGGCCGCCGACCAATGGGGCGCGCGCGCAACCGGCCGCCGCACCCGAGCCCATAAAGCACCCCCACCCCGGCTGCGCCGGCACGCACAAACCCTAGCTAAAGTCTACATCAGCAAACTTGAAAGTTGGATGTGCAAGTGGCGCATAAAACCGAACCCCATCAAAAGCCAACTAATCCTCTTCCGTCATAGGCATCTCTGCCAAAAACGTAACCAGACCCCAGACTCCCTAAAGATAACCCTATGGCACAAAGAAATTCCCCCGAAAAGCACAGCCCAATATCTAGGTGTCACACTGGACTACACCCTAAGTTGGCAACCGCACACCTCCCGCATCATTGACAAAGCGCGCGCCCGCATGAATTTAATTAGACTAATAAAGGGGAAATTCTACGGCGCCCCCCCCTGGGTCTTAATCCATACATATAGCTGCTTCGTTAGGCCCGTACTCGAATACGCAGCAATTACCTGGCTCAGCTCAACAGCGCAAACCAACAGGGTGCAGGCACATGACAGACGCAATCTCCGCATTGCCGGGCGTTTAAATCCAAACACCGCCTCCACTGACATTCATACCATTACAAACACCATCCCAATACCAGAAAGATGCCGCTTCCAAACAGCAAACTATGGATCGCAAAGACTTATAACAGATGGACCGATAAGGGAAATACTAACAAGTAAACACTGGAAATTCAGGTACCCCCACTTCCAATACCCGCTCCCAGCATACACAATAGCAAAATGTATTCAAGAAAACATACCAGAGCACATCACACCAGTCTTACACCTCATACAAGATTTAGAAGGCTAGATATCAGAGACATGTAAAAGAAAAAAGACAAAACTACTCCTAAGGAGCACCAAATAAACAATATTTACATAGAATAAGACAAGCAAACTAGGATAGGATGAGAGACTCTGGTCCACAAGATAAAGAGAGAACTCATAATAGTTAGAACTGCGATAATACACTAGGTTAGTAAATCAGATAATAGACAAAATCAGATTATAGACAAAATTATGTAGAACAAGTCAAGTAAACTAGGATAGGATAAGAGACTTGGTCCGTAGGTATAGAAAAAACTCAAAATAGTTAGAATTGCGGTAGTAAACTAGGCTAGTAAACCAGACTAAGAAATAACTTGCAAGAATAGAATATAATCACATAGCTGAATATTCGTTCCGCCCTAGCTGAGGTTTTGGTGGTTTTCCTCAAGCTGTAAGGCGAATGCCAGGGCGAGTATACCCACCAAAAAAGAAAATATAAATATGTATTGAATATTCAGAAAAGAAAAATACACCTAAGTTGAAATGGAGTGAACTCAAACAAAAAGAAAAACAATCCCCATTTAATGAAATAAACTGTGACAAAACAGCATTACATTTCTCCAACCTCCATGGCTGAAAAGCGGATTATATCGCGCAACAACAGCCACACGTTCTCAATCCCAGAGGCGTGGAAAAAAAAAAAAAAAAAAAAAAAAAAAAAAAAAAAAAAAAAAAAAAAAAAAAAAAAAAAAAACTCCGCTGCTCGACTCGCTGCCGCTCGCACCGGTCGTTTTCGTTTCCGTTTCGTGTGCACCGTCGCTAGCCCATCGCCATGTCCGGACGCGGAAAGGGAGGCAAAGTCAAGGGCAAGTCAAAGTCCCGCTCAAGCAGGGCCGGGCTCCAGTTCCCGGTCGGCAGAATCCACCGCCTCCTGCGCAAGGGAAACTACGCAGAGCGCGTCGGCGCCGGGGCGCCCGTCTACCTCGCCGCCGTCATGGAGTACCTCGCGGCTGAGGTGCTCGAGCTGGCCGGAAACGCGGCCCGCGACAACAAGAAGACGCGCATCATCCCGCGCCACCTGCAGCTTGCCATCCGCAACGACGAGGAGCTCAACAAGCTCCTGTCGGGCGTCACCATCGCACAGGGTGGTGTCCTGCCCAACATCCAGGCCGTCCTGCTGCCAAAGAAGACCGAGAAGAAGGCCTAAAGGAGGCCAGGCAATCGCAGCGCCGCGTGCTCCCCTGCACGCAACGCGCTTTGCCGGCTCGGCCCACAACAATCGGCCCTTTTCAGGGCCACCACACAAACCTACGTCCAAAGCAAAATTTCAGTCGTCCTCGCCGCACCTTGTTTTGTTTCAACTTTGCACTGTCACAGCACAGCCGCCGCCGGCGCACGTCCGCCATCTTGTCGTCCACACAGCCCGTGTGGCCCAACACACACACACACATTTTGCACGGTCGCAGTCGCCTTCCAAACCGACAACGGCAGCAATAATGACCATTGTTAAAGGGAGGCGTGTCGACACACCGCCCTCCACTCCCGCGCGCAACGGCCGTCGACACGAACGAAACAGCTGATCCGGCCGCCTATGCCCACACGCCTTGCCTCGGAAACCCCAACGCCGCCGCAAACAAACACACAGAGCCAAACCACGCAAGCAAATAATCACCGCCTCTCGCACAACAACACACAGCCCGCCATCTCCGTCGCGATCGATACAAAGACACACAAACGAAGCAGCTCCACACACAGCCAGCCACATGACACGTTTCCTTTCCTTCTCCCCTCCCAGTCACATCACGTCGCTCAAACGGAAAGAAAGAAAGAAACAAACAAACACACGCAGCAACAACACAGACTCTTTCGCACTTTTCAACTTCCGAACAGTGTGGTGGCCCTGAAAAGGGCCGTTTTCTAGTCTCTCCCACCCACAAGCACGGCCGCGGGAAGGCCAGCGCCCGCTGCGACGCAGCCTAACCGCCGAAACCGTACAGGGTGCGCCCCTGCCTCTTCAGGGCGTACACCACGTCCATGGCCGTCACAGTCTTGCGCTTGGCGTGCTCAGTGTACGTCACCGCGTCGCGGATCACGTTCTCCAGGAACACCTTCAGCACCCCGCGGGTCTCCTCGTAGATCAGACCAGAGATGCGCTTCACGCCGCCCCTGCGAGCCAGGCGGCGGATGGCGGGCTTCGTGATGCCCTGGATGTTGTCGCGCAACACCTTGCGGTGCCGCTTGGCGCCACCCTTGCCGAGCCCCTTTCCTCCCTTGCCGCGGCCTGTCATCCTTCCTTCCTCGGGCAAAGCAAAACGTGCACAAACAGCAGCTGCAGCGGCTGGCGAGTCGGCTACGGTCTGCGCCCAGAGAATGCCTTCTGTTTGCACTTTTGTAATGAAGTACCACTGGGCTGTGCCCGTCTGACTTCTAGAAATGCGCTAGAGGGTTCATGAAGTTGGTGGTTTGGTTTGTGTGCGTGTTTTTGAGTAAATGTTTGTTCTGGGTGTGTGTTTGTGTGTTTTAAATGTCCCTAAAGTGGCGCGCGAGGGTTAATTTAGGTCTCTTATGTTGAAGGTTTGGGTGTTCGCAGCCTAAATTTTGAATGAGGTGATGGGCAGCGCGCCCGCCGCCCCCCTATATAGACTCTGGCCCGCCCTCCCCCCACCACGCGCAACCGAGGGCATATAAGCGCAGCACGGAGGCGCGCGGGCCCGTTGTCAAGGCAGCACCGGACGCCGCGCCGCACCTAACCTCCACGCACGCCGCTCCGCTACCGCTACCGCTACCGCCATGGCCCGCACAAAGCAAACGGCCCGCAAGTCCACCGGCGGAAAGGCGCCGCGCAAACAGCTCGCCACCAAGGCGGCGAGGAAGAGCGCGCCCGCCACCGGAGGCGTCAAGAAGCCCCACCGCTACAGGCCGGGCACCGTCGCCCTGCGAGAAATCAGGCGCTACCAGAAGAGCACAGAGCTGCTCATCCGCAAGCTGCCATTCCAGCGCCTAGTGCGCGAGATCGCCCAGGACTTCAAGACCGACCTGCGCTTCCAGAGCTCCGCAGTCATGGCCCTGCAGGAGGCCAGCGAGGCCTACCTCGTCGGCCTCTTCGAAGACACCAACCTGTGCGCAATCCACGCCAAGCGCGTCACCATCATGCCCAAGGACATCCAGCTCGCGCGCCGCATCCGCGGCGAGCGCGCCTAAACCGCGCCGCGGCACCGCACCGCACAAACAAAAACGGCCCTTTTCAGGGCCACTAACATCTCTCCGTCGCGAGCAAACTTTGTCGGTCGCCTGCCTCTCGCCCCGCAACCCAAAAACAAAAACCACCACTTCCCGTCCGTCCGCCACACCCGCTCACTCTGCCTGCCTGCTAGCAGCGCGCAACAATCACACATCATCCCTCCCCCGGCGCTCCAAGCGCACAATACCCAACGGCCGACGTCACACCGCACGGCTGGCTGGCTGGCCGGCCGCCCGCCGCTTTCGTTTCGAAAACAAAAAAAAAACCCGCACTCCACTCCGACGGCCAACGGCCAGGCAGGCGCGCTCGCTCGCTCTACACGCCGCCGAAATCCCCGCCGACTCCTTCCACATCTCAACGTGCCCCCCGTTGCAAAACATAACACACACAAAGGAACAAAACAAAGACCAGACACGACTCGACAAGACAGACATCCGAGAAGAACGAACGCAGGCAAGCCATCCAACGTATTCAAACAAAACAACGTGACAGAAAACCAACCGTCGGCCGCCGCCACAAACACGGCGACAATCAACCACGACAACAACAACACCGCTTACCGCTACCGCCGCCCACACCCGCCACCGACCCCCGCAATCCAACCACCACGGCACGCAAACAGCATCCCCACGGGCATACAGACAGACACCCACACCAAACGCAACACGACAATCAAAACCTTCCCCGACGTGCTTTGATGGCCCTGAGAAGGGCCGTTTTGGGCCGCGCGTCTCTTGCGCGCCACTAGACGACGACGGGGGGTGGGGACGACGGAGTCAAGCGCCAAACCCTTCCTTTCCCATCTCTTTCTCCTCTACTCTACTCTACTTCTTCTTCTTGGGCGAAGCCTTCGCCTTAGACGGCGTCGTCGCCTTCTTCGGGCGCGGCGCCTTCGGCTTCTTCGTCGGAACCTTGGCGGCCTTCTTCGCCTTCGACGGCGACTTGGCCTTGGCCGGCTTGGCCGCAGCCGCCTTCTTCGCACCCGCGGGAGCGGCCGACGCCGCAGACGCCTTCTTGGCGGCGCCCGCCTTCCGACCGGTCGCCGCCTTCACGCCACCAGCCTTCTTTGCGCCGGCCGCACGGGCGCCCTTCTTCTCCTTGCTGGCCGGAGCGGCGCGCTTCTTCTTGGCACCGCCAGCACGAGCCTTGCCGCCCTCGGCCGCCCCCCCGCCGCCGGCGCCGGCAAGCTTGAACGAGCCGGACGCGCCCTTCCCCTTCGTCTGCACCAGCTCGCCCGCCACGACGGCCGACTTGAGGTACTTCTTGATAAACGGCGCCAGCTTCTCCGCGTCCAGCTTGTAGTGCGCGGCTATGTACTTCTTGATCGCCTGCAGCGACGACCCGCCGCGCTCCTTCAGACTCTTGATGGCGGCCGTCACCATCTCAGAGGTGCGCGGGTGCGCAGGCTTGGCGCGCGGCTTCTTCGCAGACGACGCAGACTTGGCCTTCTTCGTAGTGCCGGTGGCGGCGGGTGCCGCAGCAGTCTCGTTCGTAGCCGCCTGATCTGCCATTTCGACGACGCGCGTAACACACAGCGAGAGCGAGCGGGACGGCAGGCACGCAAGCACAGCACAGCAGCAGAGCAGAGAATCACAAGGCCCAGCCAGTGTCGCGGGCGGGCGCGGACGGCCGAGAGAGCGGCCGCCACTCTGCGCGCCGCCGCGCCGCGCCTCCCGCGCTTGCTACCGCCCAACGTCCGACAGCCTGTGCGGAGCAGCCCCAAACCTGCGCCACAACCGCCCGCGCCTTTCAAACCACCGAGGATGGGGCTACACACAGCCACACCACAGTCGCCAACCAGTCGCCACGGCAGCGCCGCAAACCACGGCCAAACTGCAGCTACCGCGCGCTACAGCCTGGGTCGGCCCGCCGAGAATCGCCGCCCCCGCCCAAATGCCGCCCCCACAGCCCCAGCCGACGACCCGCCACAATGGCCAAACCTTCGGCAAAACTCCCACACCGTCGCCGCGGCAGCCCGGCCGGCGCCACAGCCACACAAGCCGAGGCGTGCGGCGATGACGGCCGTGCAAACGCGCCTCCGCCGCCCCATCGCCTTCCGTCGCCCTCCCGCCGTTTCCCGATCGGCCCGCAGCCGTCGGGCCACATCGCGCGCCGTCCTCCTCCTCTCGCCCGCCAACATTCACAGCCGTTTCTCAACAATTGCCCGCCGCAAACGGACGCCGCCTGCGCAACAGGCGCCGCCGCCCCTCGCCGCTTCCGACCCACAACCCCTCGACCGAGGCAAACCGCAATCCGAATCTACAGACCAACCCAATCTGCCGTCAAGCACACACGACAGCCGACCTTACACGTTACGCGTTACACATTACGTTTACACGTCTACGTTAGGTTAGGTTAGGTGGACGTGGGTTAGGTTAAGGGGACTTGGGTTAGGTTAAGCGTCAAACTTAGGTTAAGCATTCAAACACGTCAGGCGTCAGAGGTTAGGTTAGGTTAGGTTAGGTTACACGTTAGGTTAGGTTAAGGGGTCAGTGCTAGGTTAAGAAGCGTCAAACGTAGGTTAAAAAAGCGTTCAAACGTGAGGCGTGAGCCGGACAGCTTACCTTACGTAGACGTTAGGGGCTCACAGGCTGAGCTCACCTCGCCACACCACAGGTTAGGTTCGGTTCGGTTCGGTTCGCTCGGCTCAGCGTAAAGCGCCGAGGTCAGGGTTACGTTCGTTCACCTTCGGGCGCCACACTTTCGGTTGAAAGGTCGCGACGGGACGACGTCGGCAGGCACGCCGCAAACGAACAAAAACGTACAGACGACGTCGGAAACCGCCGACAGACGGGGGAGCAGCACGACCACGACCAGACACCGAGCGCGAACCAGACACACGCGAACCACCCCCACCGGCCAAAGGGCACCACACAACAACCCAGAGCACCACGTGTCGACACCAGAGCAACCCGCCGCTCACGCGACATGGCTGGCACCGAAGGGCAACCGCCCGCAACTGCGCTTTCCGCGCCGGCCCGGATGCACGTCGTGCTACAACAACACCACTACCGTACACAGCCGCTGTTCACAACATCACTATCAATGGCGCGCCCGCGGCTCGCCGCCGTCGCAGTCGCAGCCCCAACGCCAGCACTTTTGCACCACCATTCACACGCACCGCAACACAGCTCGCCGACACAGCCGAACAAAACAAACACCACACAACAACAACAGCAACAACGCCGCCGCCTCTACTTGTGCCGGCGACCCACCCCGCCGATGGCGCACCTTTCGCCAGCCGGCAATCGACACACACGCACCCACCCACCGGGGCCCAGTGCAAAAAAAAAAACACACAAAAACAAAAAAACAAAACAACACAAACGACACGGGAAGCGCACACCGCCACTTCGCGCGCACGCCACCAACCAGTCGTCGTCTCAAAATAACAAACACAAACAAAATAAACTAACAACTAGGGCAACACAAAACAAAAACGCCTCGCACGAACCGCCCACAAAAAGGACAAGCACACGCACAGCCTCTGCTGACGACCACGACGCAGCGGCACGCTGCTCCTGTCCCGCGCCCCGCGCCCCACTCGATTCACAACTCACGCGACACCGTCAACGACGGGCTCGCTTCCCGCAACCTACCACCTTTCCGCCACGACGCACAGCCCCAGCCCCACCCGACGACTGCACTTTCACCACCGCCTCCCCCTTCCCCCCCAAAACACACACACACACACACACACACAGCCAGCCAAAAACGCACTCGCGACCCACACATGCACGTGCATCGGCACACGCCAACCAGTCAACGTCGACAACCACACGCCACGCAAGGCTCGAAACGAAAACGAAACCGGCGTCCTTCCACGTTGCCATCAAGCTACGCGACACAAGACACAAGGAACCAACACAACAGCCGGCCCCACTAATTCCCACTCTCACGCCGCAAAAAGCACACCGAAACCGCCAAACACGCACGCACATTCCCCTTCGCACTGACACCACCGACCGGCTCGCTACCACACACCTCTCGGCAGCCGTTTCACGCCAATTCGCCACACAGTCGACAAGCGCCCGCCCTGTACGGCACACGCAACGACGCAGCGCAGCAAAGGGCGCCCGCAACACATACCTCTCCGCCGCCCGACGCGCCAACCGCCACACCACACCGCCAGCCACTCGCAAATTGTGCACTGCCACCAGCCACACGTCCAACACGCCGCGCCGCCTCCGGCCACCCGCCAGGGGGCGCTCACGTCCGCGACAACAGCGCGGCCCGCCGGGCCGGGCCGAACCGAACCGAGCCGCCGCTGCTCTGCACTCGGCACGGCCACACCCTGCTGCAGACCGGGCTCGTCCCTCTGTACGCGTCTGCCTGCGCATCAACACAACACGACCTTTTTTTTTTCTCTCTCTCTCTCTACCGCCATCCCTTCTTCTCGCGTTTTACTCGTTGTTGCAGCAGCGGCGCACACCTACACATCCACAGCCCCAGCCGAGCCGGCCTCACCTCAGGGCCCGCCGCCAGCGTCTCCTCCTCGGGCACAGGTGCGGTGCTGTGGCCGCCCATCCAACCGCATTGCTGGCCGTCCAGCCACCAGGCGTTCCCACTGCCGCGAGCCACGCCGCGCACCGACCCTGCTGCAGAAAACGAAGCATAGCCAGAGACCGACCGATACACAAAGCAAGCCGTCGCCTCGCCTCTTGTCCTTCCTGCCTTCCTTCCGCCCCCGCCCTTCTCACACCACCGCCTCTCCACTTTCGCCCCCCCCTCCTTTTTTTTTTTTTTTTTTTGTTTTCTTCTTTCTTTCTTTGGCCCTCTCTCCTTCCCGCCATGGCGGTTACGGCACCGCCTGCAGCGGCAGATTTTTTGCGCCCACACGCCTACTCCTACCACCATTAACCTTGCCCTGCCCTGCCCTGCCCTGCCCTGCCCTGCCCTGCCCTGCCCTGCCCATCAACGTCGCAGTCGAACCGACGCTTGCCAACACACTGCCCACGTTCCTTTCTCTTTTCGGCCTACGCCCATTACGCGCCGCCGCCACAGCACCTTCCCTTCCCACAACACACCGACGTCATCACACGCACCCAAAACAGGGGCCACGACCGTGTTCCTCGCCCACTCCCATCCCGCACGGTACGCACATTCCCAACTACTACCGCGCACCCTCCCTTTCCAATCTGTGTGTCTCTGTGTCTGTGTCCTGTCCGCGCGTGACGCCTCTCAACATCCGCCGTCCCCCGTCCCGTTTTCGCCCCCATGCCGTCGTCGCGCCGCCTCCGCCCCTGTCCGCCCCGCACCACACCATACACCGCTGCTTGTCCCGGCCGTTGCCACCAAAGGCGCCGACCGCAAACGCGCCACGCCGCAGCCCCCGTGCGTCTCGCGCTCGCTTGCATCTCCGTGCCGACGCTGCCTCTCTTCCCGCTCGCACTCGACCTCGACAACACAGTCTTTGGCTCCGCCACTGCGTGTTCCGGTGGTACGCACGCTGCAACACGTATGTATTCATTACCAGAGCGATGGCGAGGCATGACAGCATCTCTGTCTGACCAGAGAGTTCTTTATCGCTGCTAGTCGGCGCTTGGACCGCGCCAGACGACAGTAGTGGCACGCACCGGGTCGCCAGGAACAGTTGTTATATATATATATTGTAGCGCGAGTCGGGAGAGGTAGTAGTCGGTCGACAGTAGTAGCGGGTGGACGGTTGTACTGAGCGGGCGTCGGCGGCGTGCTCTGCTCGTCTCGCGACTCTGGTCACGGTTCGGGACGATGTATAGTCTATTGTGTTATAATCAAAAGGTGGTGTGACGCTGCATTGCGCAAATCTGATAACGTATGTTCATTGTACTTATTTTGTTCAACAACAAAAGCCCCACTATTACTTTTTTTCTAAAGTAACTTTTGTCTCTTAACGAAAAACATTCACTTTTTAAAGACTACTTCCTATGGCATTTCCCTCCAAGGAGTGCAATTAATTACCAGCCAGCACTCATTCATTGCACACAGCTGTGTAAGGGGTATCTACAATTGAGGAGCGGATATAAATGCAATTTTTTGTTTTTTTTTTTTTTTTTTTGTGTGTGTGTTGTAACCTCCCAGCAACATTTAAAATAATGGACAATGTTATTTACGGATGCTAATGGACATTGCGCTAATTGTAACCTCGCCCACAATGAGAGGTATTGAAAATGGCAACAAAAATGTGAAATTCGCAATCTGACTCAAATATAAAGTCTTCACACAACATTTAAAAACGTCCGTTCAGTGACAAGAAACTTCAATTAAACCGAAATATCGGTCTTTGGCCCTGTGCAAAACAATCAGAATTAATGTCTTACCTCCGAATAAATGGATGTCACATTTCTGCTCTGGTTGTTGCGCAGCGCTTGGAGGAACTGCATTGCAAATAATAATATTCTCTTTTTTTGTGATTTTAGTGACATTTTTCTTCAAAGAAGTGGAATGAAATGTGAAGTGCAACGAACTCTTTAGTTCAATAAACAATTAAATGTTTGAAAAATGCTTTTGAAATAAAAATTATTACTGGGGAACTTGTTGGAGAATAATTACAATAAATACAATTTTTCATTATCTAATGATTATATTAATTAACAGTATACCTTATTCACCATCTTGACCAGTGTTGCCGACCGCCTACATCACACAACCGCACTCGGCTGCTACTACTGACCGACCGCTCTGCATGACGACTATTAGCGTACTGCACGCGACGACTACTGACAGAGTACAGCCCTCAACTACACAGAGCTACGGACTCGCAACGACTACTGACTGACTGACTGACTGAGAACCGCTCGCAACACTCGCGCAGTCCAGCGCAAACTCTCTGGTCACAGATGCTACAATGTCTCGCCATCGCTACTATGTTACATACGTGTTTCAGTGTCTTTTTCATTGGGGTAACGATCTTTGGCTCTTTTTATTCTGAATACAGGGCCAAAGGTCAACGCTGCTGCCCTTATACAATTTATCAGGTTTCATTATGTCTGTTGCAATGTTACATACGGTTCACTCTTTCATTAATATTATCGTTGGGTTTGTTTTGTAGGGACGTTAACATTCTGGCACATTTTTATTATCATCGGACTCTCTGCTATTTGTGCAGGGAGGTTATACCTGGGTCCATTTCCATTTCCATTTACATTTTAATATTGATAGACTTTTTGTTTTTCCTTCTTTTTTTTTTTTTTTTGTTGTTTTTTTTTTGTTTTGTTTTTCCCGCTCTCACCACCACCGCCGCATCACGCCTTCCGTTTTCTTGGTTTCTTTTCTGTTCTTCAACTGCTTCAACATCACCGCGCCCCATTTCCACACCACAGCCATCAGCCTCCAAGACGGGCGGGCGCAGTGTGCCATTTCCGGCGCACAAGCACACCCGTACGGTACTCTCCTCGCCCCCACGCCACCAACAACACAGCGACCACGCGGCTTTCAGGCATGGCACGGCACGGCACCGGCGAAATGCGCCGCCCCCGCCCCTCCGCGCATCCGTCCGTCTCGCCACGTTCACTGACAGCCGCGTCTGCGGCTACACCACGACAACCACAACACAACACCGCTCCCCTCCCTGGCAACTCACATTGTTTTTCTCCTCCTCTTTTGCACAAACCACAACGCCGAGCACAGGCGCAAGCCACCCACACCGCGCCCCTCCCCGTCCCGTCTTTGGCCGCCGCTCCTCGTTTCCTCGTTTGCCCCCTCCCATCTCCCGAAATGCCATGCCAGCAGCGTTACGCATGCCCCTCCCCTGTCCACACAACACTACCGCCTAACGAACAGCCTTCCGGGCCACATGCAGGGCACGCCCACCTCCAAACACTGCCAATTCACGGACGCACGCACGCACGCACGCACGCACGCACGCACACACACACACACACACACACACACACACTCACTTTCTCGACACCTTTCTGTACGGAGGGTGCGTCATCTCGACCGTGACAGAGTGACGGCAACTATCGACGATCCATTTCCCCCCACTGGTAAAACATGTCCACTAACACCTACATACATCATTCAAGTACACAGACAATAGCATACACACAATGGGAGGGCACACGAACATGGACGGCACGGCACTGTCATACACTCTTCCTCAGAACCATATCAACAAACGTTACGTACATCCGGGAAAGCGAAAGCGAACGCGAAAGCGAAAGCAAAAGCAAAGGCAAAGCCCAATGCAGCCGTCAAAGGTAACGTTCACCACGGCAGACACTTGCAGCCGCGCCGCCGTTAAACGCATTTCAGTGCGGCTCCAATACGCCTCCGACACGGGAACGTTCCGTTGCTCTACGAATGCGTTTCTCCCCTTTTTCCCTTCCCCCCCTCCTTGCACTCTTGCCTCATTCCTCACGTTCTGCCCGGACATTCGACCGATCAAAGTCAACCTTTCGTTACCGTTCTCAGCGCGACGGTGTACAACAGTATGACGGGTGTGCCCACGACTTCGGTTCAGTTGCGTGACGCCGGTCTATCGCGCCGATCGACAGTTACTCAGGGGGCGACGGATCGGACCACGTCACCGACACACAAAACACTTTCAAAACAAACAAATACATACCGGATGGACACAGACAAACACGTGTACAGACATTCGCCAAACAAACGACCGCCGCCGCCGTCGTCGCGCTTACTGTATACTGCACTGGACACGCGTGCATCTTGAATGACGACATCGGTGTGCGTGCGTCGTACGCAATCAGTCAGACACGGCTATCAAACATCAGAGTCGAATGGTACATCATCGTGCGTGTCGCCGTACACGTACAGTACAATACAACAACAATGCGTCTTAATGGCACGTTCATTTCAACGTCACTCACACACCTCCACGCTGCAGTTACGTCGCACCATTGTCAAACTCGGCGTACAGCAAAGGGAATAGTGGGCGGCAAAAAAAAAAAAAAAAAACCAAACAAAAACATTTCACATTTCACCCTCGCCATGTATGATGTGCAAACAAAACAAACCCGCAAACGGCCGTCGTTACGGTGACACAAAAGTCGCCGATCGCACTGTCCCCCCTCGCAGACGGGTAACACACACACACACACCAACAACACCAATGGGTCAAAAACCACGCCAACGAGGCGTGCCACCATTCCACGCCACGGCGACCAACCTCGTGGCCGTACCCCGCGCAACACGCTTTGACGCGCGCCCCCCCCCACCCACAATCAAAATGCACACATACATCACAGCCGTCCACACAAACAACAACAACAACAATTCCGCCCTTCCCGCAAAAGGCAAGTTGGTGGCCCTGAAAAGGGCCGTTTTGCCGCTCTCGCAACGGACGAGCCTTCTCCATCCTTCCCTTCCTTCCATTCCAGAGCCACCCCCTTACTTGGAGCTCGTGTACTTGGTCACCGCCTTCGTGCCCTCGCTCACGGCGTGCTTGGCCAGCTCGCCAGGCAGCAACAGCCGCACAGCGGTCTGGATCTCGCGGGACGTGATGGTCGAGCGCTTGTTGTAGTGCGCCAGGCGAGAAGCCTCGGCCGCAATGCGCTCGAAAATGTCGTTCACGAAGCTGTTCATGATGCTCATCGCCTTCGACGAGATGCCCGTGTCAGGGTGCACCTGCTTCAGCACCTTGTAGATGTAGATGGCATAGCTCTCCTTCCTCTTGCGCTTCTTCTTCTTGTCGCCCTTCGAAATGTTCTTCTGCGCCTTGCCAGCCTTCTTGGCGGCCTTCCCGCTAGTCTTGGGCGGCATCTCGAACCAACGTACGGCAGCAGCAACACCAGTAGCAAGCGCTCCGCTCTAGTCAGCGTCTCCCCACACAGTGGCACCCGCCGCCAGCCGCCGCCGCACCTTTACCAGCTCGCCCTGTTGCGGCCGCCGACCAATGGGGCGCGCGCGCAACCGGCCGCCGCACCCGAGCCCATAAAGCACCCCCACCCCGGCTGCGCCGGCACGCACACGCACTACGCTGTGCTTGACTCGCTGCGACGCGGACTCTGTGCTGCTAGCCTCGAGCCTCGAGAACACAAAGAGCGAACAAAGGAAGCGGGAAATGCCTTCCACTGAAGTGTAAGCGCACTCCCGACCGGAGTTCACTCAAAAGAATAAAAGCAAATTGTCGTGTTCCCAAACACAGCTAGGCGAGATGTTCTAGAAAGCTGGAACGTAGGGAAACCGATAGTTAGGGATTGTCGCAAGTCAGGGCCCTGTCTGCGGACAGACCAGCCCGCGCTTGCAGCGCAAAGGACAGAATAGTAGGGAGAGTCTCACACTACACACACTAGGAGGGAGACCACTTCACTACACTACACCTCACTGAAAGAGTACAGCCACAACACGCGGAAGGACGACATGTCGTCCCAAGCGACTACCAGCGCGTACGAAAGCTCACGCATAATCATCGCAGGTGACAACTCTGCACCGACGATGACGACCGCGAACACAAAGCCAACCCTGCCACTGACACAGGACCAAGAATTGATGCCACCGCCTAGTCACGAACCTGCACCTGCCCACGCCTCTGACAAAATGCTTTCTGACACAACGGACGACGAAAGTCAACAAACTGGAGACCGGAAACGTGCGAGGAAGACGACCGCTAGCTCAAAGCCGAGACCAAAAAAACCCACGGACACAAAACCAAAAGCGACAAAAACGCCACAAACAACAAATAAAGACGCACCGATCGACAGACCCCAGCCGCAAGACAACGCTCCACTCCATCAGAACACACAAGAAACGACAGAGACACACGGAAAAACTGACGAACAAGATGATGACGACCGGGAATGGGAGACAGTAACCAACAAACGCACCCGAAGAAACACGGCAGACAAAACGGACACGCAGATACAACCGGAAACACAAACCAGGGAGGAAATCAAAATAAAAATTGAAAATCTAAACACAGGAGAAACACAGAAGTCGCTGTATGAACAATTCAAAATACTAAACGTACTGCAACACGTACAAGACATGGTCGTGTACCCAAACCGCACAGCAATAGTTACAAGCTTCCACCCGGACATCGAAACAATCATCCATAGGACCATATGCACCCAATACAGACCAGAAGCGAAGGCAACGAGAATACAAAAGCTCAACAGACAAACACAAGCCAAACAGACCGCAGAACCATCACTCAGTGTGGTGATAACTAAGGTAACCCATGATGTTACGGAAAAGGACATAGAGGACGAACTAACAAGCCAAGGGCTCGAGTTTACGAAAGTAAAAAGAATAACCTCGAGAGAATATGGGAAACCTATACAAAAAATAAGGGTCATAACCCGAAACAAAACAACAGTAGACAACCTGCTCAACAACCATTTTAGAATCTTCCACAAATTCCATCCAGTAGAACAGTCCCATGTACCACCACCACAACCGGCTCAGTGTGCAAAGTGCCACACATTTGAACACACTACCGATAATTGCAAAAGCAAACCACTTTGCAACAGATGCGGAGGGCCACACACCATAGCAAATTGCCAGAAAGACATAAATAAACCAACCTGTGTCAACTGTGGCGGACAACATCTATCAACGGACATCAAATGCCCAAAACGACCAAAAACACCAGTGTCAATAGAAGCCACAGCCAAGATCGTCTGCACAGATGAACCGATGGGTGAAACAACAGACGATAAGCAAAAAATACAAATGGTAGTGTGTGAGGACTTCCTCCGAGCGACAACGATGGCACTTATAAACATACTCCCTGACCGAAAGCAACTCGTTGTAACCGCCATGAAAGACATCTCCAAGACCTTTTTTAGACGAGAAATGAATGTATCTCAAGCGTGGAACCGCATTCATTTCAGTATCTCCCATACAGAGAGCAACCGAGACACTGTAGGGGGAGATAACAAACAAACAGAAAAACAGCAAGTTCGCTAGCACCAATAGGATGGGTACCAGAATAGGGTTCGTAAATGCGAATGGCTGCAACACCAAAAAGCCACTAATCGAACAATTAATCAAGCGAGAAAAGATCCAACTACTGGGGATGACAGAAACTAGGGTGGGGCAAGCCCCAATAAACATACTAGACTACACATGCTACCGCAAAGATGACGTGACCGAGGCGAGACACAGAGGATGGGCACATGGCGGAATAGCCATAGTACATGACAAAAAGTTAGCGACCGCCGAGGTTGAACTGCCAAGATGCTTCGACAAGCACAAAGCAATAGTAATAAAAGTAGCAGCCAAGTCGTTCAAAGCAATCCACATCGCAGTTATATATGTCCCCCCTACAGAAGAAATCCCAAAGGATCTACTAAAACACATCAGTAACTTAGGGCCCAGCATAATTCTAGGAGACTTCAACGCAAGATCAATTAACTTTGGAGACAAACGGACAAATAGAAACGGAAGACAACTGGAAGAACTGCTAGAAGAAAATCCACACATTCTGAAAATGCATAACACCAAGCCCACGTTCATAAACCACACAGGAGACTCGACACCAGACCACATACTACACACAACAGACTTAGCTAGACACATAGGAGACGTAGACATCGGAGACAGCATAGGAAGCGACCACCTCCCACTCCTAACGACCACCACAGCTATAAACCCAGAAAGAATGAAACCGACAACAAAAACATACAAAGACAGAAAAAACATAGACAAAAATAAATACATTACCTACATCAAAGAAAACATAAGGACAACACACGAACAGATCAGAAACCTGGAGGAAATGGAGAAACTGAACGACCACATCAAGACAGTAATCAGTGATGCCATCGAAACCAGCGCCCCAACACGAAGAGTTATAGAAGGAGGCGAAAGGATTCCGGCAAATATACTCGAACTTATAAAACAAAAACGAAAAGTATATACGCAATTCAAAGAAAACCGTGACCCAACAATAAAAAACCAGTGGAACCGACTAAATGATCAGGTTAAATTCTTACTGAGACAACACAGAGCCAGAACCCTCAACAACAAGATTCAGAAACTAGATCCAAAAAACCCAGCAGACTTTTGGAAAAAATTTAAACGCATTACACACGAAAAGCAAAACCAAGACCCACCACTAATAATAAACGGCGATATTATACAATGCGAAGAGAAGAAAGCCAATGAATTTATGAAAGTACTTAAGGAAATATACACACATCCCCAAGACGAGAGGTTTAACGAAGAAACAGAAAAAACAATAGAAACCGAAACAACAAGAACACTAGAGGAGCCGCAAAACATTGTATATGACGAAGATCAAACGACACTCATACAAGACATCACATCAAAGGAAATTGAAACAGCAATAGCATGCGGGAAAGTAACGGCACCCGGCGCGGATGGCATCACACGACACCACCTAAGGCAGATACCACAGGAAATAATCATACCACCACTCAAAAACCTATTCAACGCCGCACTCAGACTGCAGAAAACGCCACAACAGTGGAAAGATGCACAAGTTAAGATGCTGCCGAAGCCCCTAAAACCAAAACATGACCCAAAGTCATACCGACCTATAACATTACTGCCAGTAATAGGCAAAACCTTCGAATCAATACTCACTAATAGAATACAAAAGTTTGCAGAAAAGCGACAAATTCTACCTAAAGAGCAAAGCGGATTTAGGAAGAATAAAAGTACAATAGACCCAATTTTCCGCCTTATCAGCAACAGCACCGAAGCCATAAATACAGGAAATGTAGTAGCAGCGCTGCTGCTCGACATAGAGAGAGCCTTCGATAAAGTATGGCACTTAGGGCTCATACACAAACTAATTAAAAACGACGTACCATTAGAAATAGTAAAATTAATAAAAAACATCATTACAGAAAGGGACATAAAAGTAAAAGTAGGGGACAAACTATCAGAGACGCTCAGACCACTGGCAGGAGTGCCACAAGGGGCAATCATATCGCCACTCTTATATAATATATATACATCAGATATACCAAAGCCAGTTGGGCTAAATGAAGAACTTGCCCTATATGCTGATGACACAGCGTTCTGGTGCCACGCCCCAACAACCGAAATGTTATCAAAGAAAACCAACAGATACATTAAATCAATAGAAAAATGGATGTCTACATGGAGAATTAGGCCAAACCCGACCAAATCGCAGCTACTAATAATCCACCACAGAAATCTCACACAGCTTACACAACAAAACCCAGAAGACATTGAAATAACACTCTGGGGACAAAAAGTAGAACCAAAGAAGACAGCCAAATACCTGGGACTAGAGATTGATAACCTACTCAATTGGAAGACCAACACAACACAAAAAATAGGAATAGCCAGCACAAAACTTGCCAAAATCAAACTACTACAACATAGAAACGGAGGTGCAGCAACACCAATAGTGCTACATATATATAAAATGTACGTCAGACCAATACTAGAGTATGCAGGAATAGCATGGTGCGGAAATGTAACACAATGTAACCGAATTAAATCCACAGATAGAAGAATGCTAAGGACACTAGCAAGAAAACCAAGAGAAAGAACGGCAACACTGCACACAACCCTCGATACAGACTCAATGGAAGAACGATTAATAAAACAGATAGCTACATACGGTGACAATAGACTAATCACGAACGAGACAATAAAAGACATAATCATCAAACCGCCATTCCACCTCAATCTACCACGCTACAAGTACCCTTACCCACCACAAATCGCCGCAATAGCAACAGAACAAATTCACCCCGGAAAACACAAGGATTTAGAAACAGTTACAACAGGAAAACTACTCCCAGAGCACCTGCAGTTCCACATCATGCAAGACTAATTAAGAGACAGAAAGAAACAGGAATGACACCCAACCCTGGCTGAGGTTTTATGGGGTTTCCCTCAGCTGTAAGGCAAATGTCAGGGCTGTGTATAGTCCCCAAATCCAACAAACCTGCTAACAAAATAATAATATAGCAAAATACTAATAATTATATATATATATACATACAGGAATAGAAAATAGAAAATTTGAACAAAACTACCCAAACTATGAAATAAAAAGTGCCACAACAGAATAACATAAGAATAAGATAAGGCTCCAAAGCGGCATTAAGCCCTCCATGAGCCCGCCCCACCCTTCCGGTGGAGGAATGAAAGTTAAAAAAAAAAAAAAAAAAAAAAAAAAAAAAAAAAAAAAAAAAAAAAAAAAAAAAAAAACTCCGCTGCTCGACTCGCTGCCGCTCGCACCGGTCGTTTTCGTTTCCGTTTCGTGTGCACCGTCGCTAGCCCATCGCCATGTCCGGACGCGGAAAGGGAGGCAAAGTCAAGGGCAAGTCAAAGTCCCGCTCAAGCAGGGCCGGGCTCCAGTTCCCGGTCGGCAGAATCCACCGCCTCCTGCGCAAGGGAAACTACGCAGAGCGCGTCGGCGCCGGGGCGCCCGTCTACCTCGCCGCCGTCATGGAGTACCTCGCGGCTGAGGTGCTCGAGCTGGCCGGAAACGCGGCCCGCGACAACAAGAAGACGCGCATCATCCCGCGCCACCTGCAGCTTGCCATCCGCAACGACGAGGAGCTCAACAAGCTCCTGTCGGGCGTCACCATCGCACAGGGTGGTGTCCTGCCCAACATCCAGGCCGTCCTGCTGCCAAAGAAGACCGAGAAGAAGGCCTAAAGGAGGCCAGGCAATCGCAGCGCCGCGTGCTCCCCTGCACGCAACGCGCTTTGCCGGCTCGGCCCACAACAATCGGCCCTTTTCAGGGCCACCACACAAACCTACGTCCAAAGCAAAGTTTCAGTCGTCCTCGCCGCACCTTGTTTTGTTTCAACTTTGCACTGTCACAGCACAGCCGCCGCCGGCGCACGTCCGCCATCTTGTCGTCCACACAGCCCGTGTGGCCCAACACACACACACACATTTTGCACGGTCGCAGTCGCCTTCCAAACCGACAACGGCAGCAATAATGACCATTGTTAAAGGGAGGCGTGTCGACACACCGCCCTCCACTCCCGCGCGCAACGGCCGTCGACACGAACGAAACAGCTGATCCGGCCGCCTATGCCCACACGCCTTGCCTCGGAAACCCCAACGCCGCCGCAAACAAACACACAGAGCCAAACCACGCAAGCAAATAATCACCGCCTCTCGCACAACAACACACAGCCCGCCATCTCCGTCGCGATCGATACAAAGACACACAAACGAAGCAGCTCCACACACAGCCAGCCACATGACACGTTTCCTTTCCTTCTCCCCTCCCAGTCACATCACGTCGCTCAAACGGAAAGAAAGAAAGAAACAAACAAACACACGCAGCAACAACACAGACTCTTTCGCACTTTTCAACTTCCGAACAGTGTGGTGGCCCTGAAAAGGGCCGTTTTCTAGTCTCTCCCACCCACAAGCACGGCCGCGGGAAGGCCAGCGCCCGCTGCGACGCAGCCTAACCGCCGAAACCGTACAGGGTGCGCCCCTGCCTCTTCAGGGCGTACACCACGTCCATGGCCGTCACAGTCTTGCGCTTGGCGTGCTCAGTGTACGTCACCGCGTCGCGGATCACGTTCTCCAGGAACACCTTCAGCACCCCGCGGGTCTCCTCGTAGATCAGACCAGAGATGCGCTTCACGCCGCCCCTGCGAGCCAGGCGGCGGATGGCGGGCTTCGTGATGCCCTGGATGTTGTCGCGCAACACCTTGCGGTGCCGCTTGGCGCCACCCTTGCCGAGCCCCTTTCCTCCCTTGCCGCGGCCTGTCATCCTTCCTTCCTCGGGCAAAGCAAAACGTGCACAAACAGCAGCTGCAGCGGCTGGCGAGTCGGCTACGGTCTGCGCCCAGCGCTTTTTTTTTTTTTTTTTTTTTTTTTTTTTTTTTTTTTTTTTTTTTGTCTGTTTGTGTGATGCAGGCCCGGCGCTTATGCGCCTCGCCGTGTACAGGTTACAGGTTGGTTTTTTACATTTATTTATTTACAAGCAATAAATTTACTTTTGAAGGGACAGGCATCCCTGGGCTTCAGGAGCCCTTAGCCGACCTTCTATGTTGTCTATTTTTCTTGGTATGAGTGGGGGTTTCCTAAACTAATTTTTACTTTTACAAGGTTTACGACTATGCTTTCTACTCTATTAGGCTCGTTGGTATCTTATATCGTTGGCCTGGTCTGGGTCTAGTTGTTCCTAGTTCTCTTATTTGGGGGAGGGTGTCTCTGTTGAGGTCTATTTTTCTGTGAAGTTTCCTGGCCTTTTCTTGGATTGTGGTTGCAACTGTATCCATCCCTGTTTCTGCATGTAGTTCTCTAATACTAGTCCATGGGGGGGCTCGAAGGATCCACCTGAGAACTTTGTTTTGCACGACTTGTAGGGAATTCAATTGAGTTTTTGAGGCTATTCCCCATGCAGAGCTCCCGTATAGGAGGGCAGGGAGCACTGTTGCCTTGTAGAGGCGAAGTTTTGTGTCCTGATTGAGCATTCTGCTGAGGAAGAATGGGGCGAGGGCTTTGGCCATTTGAATGCATTTCTGCCTCTTTCCTTGTATGTGCTTGTGGAAGAAGAGGCTTGTGTCTAATTCGACGCCTAGATATTTAACAGATGGCGACCACGGAATCCTGTGGTTCAGGACCTGGATGGTGTCAACCCTTGGCCTTTTCTTAGAGAAGTAGACCATCGTTGTCTTGTCTGCATTCAGTGTTACCTTGTTGTCTCGGCACCATGCTATCACCATGTCCATTTGCCGTTGTAGGCGGTTGACGTTGGCGAAGTGCTGCCTACCGCTTATGAACAGCGCCGTGTCATCCGCGAATTGGGCGAGCTGGACGTTGTTCGTTCTTGGCAGGTCGTTTATGAAGATGTTGAATAATATTGGTGATAGCACGGACCCTTGTGGAATTCCTGCTGCCAGTGTTTTGGTGCTCGATGTTTTCTTTTCGATTGAGACGGATATCTGCCGATTCGCTAGGTATTCTGCTATGAGGTGTATGTAGCAGTCCGGAATCGTCGTCTGCGTTGCCAGCTTTTTGATTAGTTTGGCATGCCACACCCGGTCGTAGGCTTTATCCCAGTCGAGGAATGCGGCGGCGGTGGAGGCTGCGACGTTGTAGTTCTTGGAGATGTGCTCCACTACCCGCATGACCTGCATTTCTGCCGAGAGCTTGCGCTGGAATCCGAACTGTTCCACCCTGATTGTGCCGTCTTCTGTCAGCGGTGGTTCCAGGCGTTTGAGTACCACTCTCTCTAGCACTTTGCTGGTGGTGCTCAGTAAGCTTATTGGGCGGTAGCTGGTTGCCCGTTGGAGGTCCTTCCCAGGTTTGGGGAGTGGTATGATCTTCGCTGTTTTCCATCTCTGCGGGAAGTAGTTGTGGATCAGACAGCTGTTGAAGATTCTTGTCATTAGCACCAGCGGTTTTCGGGAGATTTCTTTGAGGTGGGCGTTCGAGATGCCATCTGTGCCAGGCGCGGATTTTCCTTTTCGGTTTTTGATGATGTTTTTGACCTCCATCGGGGTGGTGAGAAGTGGTTGTTCGGTGGCTGGACGTCTGGTGTAATCTTCCATGAATTGTGACGTGCTTCGCTCTTCTTGAGCTTCTTCTTCTGTGAGGTCGAGGTTCGGTAGCGTGTTTTGTTGTTCGTACGCTTCTGCGAAAGACTCTGCGATCTCCAGTGGGTCGAATGTTAGCCCTTGGTTAGTGCGTAGTGCACGCTTCGGTTCCCTGGGGCATCGGATTGCTTTAACTAGGTCCCATTCTTGCTTTTGTTGGAGACGGAACTGTTCCATCTTATCTTCCCATTGTTCTGTTCTCCATTCTTGCAGACGGTTTCGGAGCTCGCGTTGCAATCTGTTCATTGTTTGTTTGTCTCGTGGGTTCCGGTACTGCTGCCATCTTCTGCGGAACCTGTTTTTCTGCTGTTTAAGTTCCTCGAGCAAGGGGGGAAGTTCCGCTGTGTGAGGATGTTGCCTTATTGTCGTCGTGGAGGCCTTTCGGATTGCTGTCTGAATCTTGTGTTCCAGGTATTCCACCGCCGACTCTATCTCTTCTTTTGTTTGGAGTCTTAGTGTTGGATTCACGGTGTTATTGAGAATTCTTCGAAAGGAGCACCAGTCTGTTGTTCTGGTGGTCCATTGTTGGTCTGACAGTTGGATTTGTTGCAGTTTGATCAGTACAGGTAGATGGTCTGACGAGAGGTCTTGTATCGTTGTCAGATCGATGTGTGTTGGGACGTTTTTTGATATTACGATGTCCAACACGTCTGGAGTGCATCTTCTGAACACTGGAATGTACGTTGGGTCATCTGGTCCGTGTATGTTTAGGTTCAGGTCTTCTGCGAAGTTGAGTAGCCTGTTCCCGTTCGCGTTGTTCACGCGGGAGTTCCATATAAGGTGTTTGCAGTTTAGATCTCCTCCAATCAGGACGGTCGGTGAAAGGTTTGTTATTGCTTCCAGATCTTGCCTCCGCAGTTCCGCACGTGGAGGAAGATAAACTGCTGCGAATGTGATGTTTCCCGAGTTCGTTCGAACGGTGACGGCCGTGGCTTCTAGGGCGTTGCGTAGGTGGAGGTCTTCCTGGTGATGTATTAGTGACCGTCGTACGAACACTGCTGTGCCTCCTCCTCTTCGCAGGTGTCGGTCTTTCCTGTAGGTGTACATGTTTCTTAGTTTGTATGGCTCATTATCTCTCAGGTGCGTTTCATTTACGAGTAGGATATCGATATTGTGGGCTGTTATAAACTGCTCCAGCTCTATTTTCTTGCCTTTTAGGCCGTTTGCGTTCCAGGTGGCCGCGGTGATTTCTCGTGTTGGTCCGTTTGCCATGCTATTCAAACAACGAGATTACTCCTTGGGCCAGTGCGAGTATCTTTGAGAATGGGTCGTTGGCGTTTTTGATGTCTTCGGCTGTCTTCTTTATTTTGGTCAACGTGTCTGGTTTGAAGAAAGACGACACCAGAGACGTGATCTGCTTGATTGCGTCACTGAATGATCCTGTGGCTGGTTGGTCTTGCTGTGTTTGCTGTTGGTCTTGGTTTGGTTGGCGGCCCCAAGCTGTGGTTCGGGTCGCCTGTCGCTGTCGGAGAGGGGGGAAGTTGTTTGCCGTGTTTGCTGGCGCTGGTGGTGGTGGCGGACCTGCTGCTGTTGTTGGTCGGCCTGGTTGTGTTCCTCTGAGGTTTATTGCTGGTCGGAAAGGCTTTAGTGCTTTCTGGAACTCTGGACAGCCTCTAAAGTTTGCTGGATGGCCTTTCGCTCCGCATAAAACGCATGTGCATGGTTCTGCCTGTGGTAGTGTGCAGGCTGCTGAGAGATGCGGGCCGGCACACTTCACGCACCTTGGCGGAAGCTTGCAGTACTTGGCTGTGTGCCGCAGGCGTTGGCAATTTTTGCACTGGGGCGGACCGTCGCGCGGTTCGTAATTTTCAATCCGCACTTTCGTGTCGAGCATTAGTTTTTCATTGTATATTTTTTCTGATTTCCTCACTTTTGGCAGCGACACCACGTAGACCGGGATGGGTTCCAGCTTCTTGGTTTCCTCGTTCCTCTGCCTGTATTGATGAATATCTTTTACTTCATATCCTCTGTCTAGGAGCACGTTGACGAGAATTTGCGGTGGCACCGTTTCTGGGATGCCCTTGACGACGACCTTCAGGCATCTGTCCTCCGGCATCTGGTGGGTGAAGTAATGCATGTGGTTTTGCTCTAGGAAGGTATTGGCCTTCTTGTAGTCTTCGATCGACGTGAAGTGGTACCTTATATGGTCTCCCTTGTATATGGCGCGGAGCTCGCCTTCTATGTGTTTCTTAATCTCCGCGTTCAATCGGAGGTAGTCTTTCGTATGGTACACCACCAAGGGGGGCGGTCTTCCTGGTGCCGTTGGTGGTGGCTGGCTCTGCTGGGCGTCTGGTTGGTCGTTGGTCTGGTCCGCGAGTGCGGTGTACGCGTTGCTGACTGGTACAGTAAACGTGGATGGTTCGGTCTTTGCGCGCTTCGGGTCGTCGTTGTCACCATTTGCGGTCGCGGGCTGGCTGAGTTTCTTCCGACGCCTCTTGTTAGTGACTAGCTGAAAGCCGGCTTCATCAGCCTGCTCGCAGGTTGTTGCGATGATCGGTGGGTCACAGACCATGTCTGCGTTGCTGTAGTCGTATTCGGCCTCCGATAGCTCGGCTGCCGAGTAGTCCGATTCTTCCGACGAGTCTGGTATTTTCAAGTTGTCCTCGGAGTCGCTGCTGTGTCGTCCGGGTGTCTTCGACTTCTTCGTGGCGTTGGTCCTCCATTCTGCCCTGATCAGGGCGTCGCGCATCATCTGCCTTTCTTCCATTGTCAGGTGATTGAGAACCTCGGTCGAGAAGAACCGCGGTTCGGCGGGTTTCTCTGTTTGATCCATCGCTGGAAGTTCTCGTGCTGTTGGTTCCGTGTTGTCTGGTGGTGGAGGGGTGGGAGCCCTGTCCGCGGATTTAGGCCTATCCCCTGCCATGTTCAGAGCCTACACGACGCGGGCTGGTCCCGCCGCAGCAGGGGCCCTGGCCGTGAATATTCCCTAACAGCTATCCACCTCAGGCTAACCCTGGGTTCTGACCTGTACCTACTGTCGCCCTAGCACCCTACCTCCCTAACTAACACGACAGTTTTGCGTTGCGTCTCTAAAGAGACACACTCGGAGCGCCTCAGAGCTGGGAGCAGAGCGAGCGACCGCGCGCTACGGCTGCCAGCGCGAGACTGCGCGCCCAGCGCGCCCGCCGCCCCCCTATATAGACTCTGGCCCGCCCTCCCCCCACCACGCGCAACCGAGGGCATATAAGCGCAGCACGGAGGCGCGCGGGCCCGTTGTCAAGGCAGCACCGGACGCCGCGCCGCACCTAACCTCCACGCACGCCGCTCCGCTACCGCTACCGCTACCGCCATGGCCCGCACAAAGCAAACGGCCCGCAAGTCCACCGGCGGAAAGGCGCCGCGCAAACAGCTCGCCACCAAGGCGGCGAGGAAGAGCGCGCCCGCCACCGGAGGCGTCAAGAAGCCCCACCGCTACAGGCCGGGCACCGTCGCCCTGCGAGAAATCAGGCGCTACCAGAAGAGCACAGAGCTGCTCATCCGCAAGCTGCCATTCCAGCGCCTAGTGCGCGAGATCGCCCAGGACTTCAAGACCGACCTGCGCTTCCAGAGCTCCGCAGTCATGGCCCTGCAGGAGGCCAGCGAGGCCTACCTCGTCGGCCTCTTCGAAGACACCAACCTGTGCGCAATCCACGCCAAGCGCGTCACCATCATGCCCAAGGACATCCAGCTCGCGCGCCGCATCCGCGGCGAGCGCGCCTAAACCGCGCCGCGGCACCGCACCGCACAAACAAAAACGGCCCTTTTCAGGGCCACTAACATCTCTCCGTCGCGAGCAAACTTTGTCGGTCGCCTGCCTCTCGCCCCGCAACCCAAAAACAAAAACCACCACTTCCCGTCCGTCCGCCACACCCGCTCACTCTGCCTGCCTGCTAGCAGCGCGCAACAATCACACATCATCCCTCCCCCGGCGCTCCAAGCGCACAATACCCAACGACCGACGTCACACCGCACGGCTGGCTGGCTGGCCGGCCGCCCGCCGCTTTCGTTTCGAAAACAAAAAAAAAAACCGCACTCCACTCCGACGGCCAACGGCCAGGCAGGCGCGCTCGCTCGCTCTACACGCCGCCGAAATCCCCGCCGACTCCTTCCACATCTCAACGTGCCCCCCGTTGCAAAACATAACACACACAAAGGAACAAAACAAAGACCAGACACGACTCGACAAGACAGACATCCGAGAAGAACGAACGCAGGCAAGCCATCCAACGTATTCAAACAAAACAACGTGACAGAAAACCAACCGTCGGCCGCCGCCACAAACACGGCGACAATCAACCACGACAACAACAACACCGCTTACCGCTACCGCCGCCCACACCCGCCACCGACCCCCGCAATCCAACCACCACGGCACGCAAACAGCATCCCCACGGGCATACAGACAGACACCCACACCAAACGCAACACGACAATCAAAACCTTCCCCGACGTGCTTTGATGGCCCTGAGAAGGGCCGTTTTGGGCCGCGCGTCTCTTGCGCGCCACTAGACGACGACGGGGGGTGGGGACGACGGAGTCAAGCGCCAAACCCTTCCTTTCCCATCTCTTTCTCCTCTACTCTACTCTACTTCTTCTTCTTGGGCGAAGCCTTCGCCTTAGACGGCGTCGTCGCCTTCTTCGGGCGCGGCGCCTTCGGCTTCTTCGTCGGAACCTTGGCGGCCTTCTTCGCCTTCGACGGCGACTTGGCCTTGGCCGGCTTGGCCGCAGCCGCCTTCTTCGCACCCGCGGGAGCGGCCGACGCCGCAGACGCCTTCTTGGCGGCGCCCGCCTTCCGACCGGTCGCCGCCTTCACGCCACCAGCCTTCTTTGCGCCGGCCGCACGGGCGCCCTTCTTCTCCTTGCTGGCCGGAGCGGCGCGCTTCTTCTTGGCACCGCCAGCACGAGCCTTGCCGCCCTCGGCCGCCCCCCCGCCGCCGGCGCCGGCAAGCTTGAACGAGCCGGACGCGCCCTTCCCCTTCGTCTGCACCAGCTCGCCCGCCACGACGGCCGACTTGAGGTACTTCTTGATAAACGGCGCCAGCTTCTCCGCGTCCAGCTTGTAGTGCGCGGCTATGTACTTCTTGATCGCCTGCAGCGACGACCCGCCGCGCTCCTTCAGACTCTTGATGGCGGCCGTCACCATCTCAGAGGTGCGCGGGTGCGCAGGCTTGGCGCGCGGCTTCTTCGCAGACGACGCAGACTTGGCCTTCTTCGTAGTGCCGGTGGCGGCGGGTGCCGCAGCAGTCTCGTTCGTAGCCGCCTGATCTGCCATTTCGACGACGCGCGTAACACACAGCGAGAGCGAGCGGGACGGCAGGCACGCAAGCACAGCACAGCAGCAGAGCAGAGAATCACAAGGCCCAGCCAGTGTCGCGGGCGGGCGCGGACGGCCGAGAGAGCGGCCGCCACTCTGCGCGCCGCCGCGCCGCGCCTCCCGCGCTTGCTACCGCCCAACGTCCGACAGCCTGTGCGGAGCAGCCCCAAACCTGCGCCACAACCGCCCGCGCCTTTCAAACCACCGAGGATGGGGCTACACACAGCCACACCACAGTCGCCAACCAGTCGCCACGGCAGCGCCGCAAACCACGGCCAAACTGCAGCTACCGCGCGCTACAGCCTGGGTCGGCCCGCCGAGAATCGCCGCCCCCGCCCAAATGCCGCCCCCACAGCCCCAGCCGACGACCCGCCACAATGGCCAAACCTTCGGCAAAACTCCCACACCGTCGCCGCGGCAGCCCGGCCAGCGCGGCCGGCGCCACAGCCACACAAGCCGAGGCGTGCGGCGATGACGGCCGTGCAAACGCGCCTCCGCCGCCCCATCGCCTTCCGTCGCCCTCCCGCCGTTTCCCGATCGGCCCGCAGCCGTCGGGCCACATCGCGCGCCGTCCTCCTCCTCTCGCCCGCCAACATTCACAGCCGTTTCTCAACAATTGCCCGCCGCAAACGGACGCCGCCTGCGCAACAGGCGCCGCCGCCCCTCGCCGCTTCCGACCCACAACCCCTCGACCGAGGCAAACCGCAATCCGAATCTACAGACCAACCCAATCTGCCGTCAAGCACACACGACAGCCGACCTTACACGTTACGCGTTACACATTACGTTTACACGTCTACGTTAGGTTAGGTTAGGTGGACGTGGGTTAGGTTAAGGGGACTTGGGTTAGGTTAAGCGTCAAACTTAGGTTAAGCATTCAAACACGTCAGGCGTCAGAGGTTAGGTTAGGTTAGGTTAGGTTACACGTTAGGTTAGGTTAAGGGGTCAGTGCTAGGTTAAGAAGCGTCAAACGTAGGTTAAAAAAGCGTTCAAACGTGAGGCGTGAGCCGGACAGCTTACCTTACGTAGACGTTAGGGGCTCACAGGCTGAGCTCACCTCGCCACACCACAGGTTAGGTTCGGTTCGGTTCGGTTCGCTCGGCTCAGCGTAAAGCGCCGAGGTCAGGGTTACGTTCGTTCACCTTCGGGCGCCACACTTTCGGTTGAAAGGTCGCGACGGGACGACGTCGGCAGGCACGCCGCAAACGAACAAAAACGTACAGACGACGTCGGAAACCGCCGACAGACGGGGGAGCAGCACGACCACGACCAGACACCGAGCGCGAACCAGACACACGCGAACCACCCCCACCGGCCAAAGGGCACCACACAACAACCCAGAGCACCACGTGTCGACACCAGAGCAACCCGCCGCTCACGCGACATGGCTGGCACCGAAGGGCAACCGCCCGCAACTGCGCTTTCCGCGCCGGCCCGGATGCACGTCGTGCTACAACAACACCACTACCGTACACAGCCGCTGTTCACAACATCACTATCAATGGCGCGCCCGCGGCTCGCCGCCGTCGCAGTCGCAGCCCCAACGCCAGCACTTTTGCACCACCATTCACACGCACCGCAACACAGCTCGCCGACACAGCCGAACAAAACAAACACCACACAACAACAACAGCAACAACGCCGCCGCCTCTACTTGTGCCGGCGACCCACCCCGCCGATGGCGCACCTTTCGCCAGCCGGCAATCGACACACACGCACCCACCCACCGGGGCCCAGTGCAAAAAAAAAAACACACAAAAACAAAAAAACAAAACAACACAAACGACACGGGAAGCGCACACCGCCACTTCGCGCGCACGCCACCAACCAGTCGTCGTCTCAAAATAACAAACACAAACAAAATAAACTAACAACTAGGGCAACACAAAACAAAAACGCCTCGCACGAACCGCCCACAAAAAGGACAAGCACACGCACAGCCTCTGCTGACGACCACGACGCAGCGGCACGCTGCTCCTGTCCCGCGCCCCGCGCCCCACTCGATTCACAACTCACGCGACACCGTCAACGACGGGCTCGCTTCCCGCAACCTACCACCTTTCCGCCACGACGCACAGCCCCAGCCCCACCCGACGACTGCACTTTCACCACCGCCTCCCCCTTCCCCCCCAAAACACACACACACACACACACACACAGCCAGCCAAAAACGCACTCGCGACCCACACATGCACGTGCATCGGCACACGCCAACCAGTCAACGTCGACAACCACACGCCACGCAAGGCTCGAAACGAAAACGAAACCGGCGTCCTTCCACGTTGCCATCAAGCTACGCGACACAAGACACAAGGAACCAACACAACAGCCGGCCCCACTAATTCCCACTCTCACGCCGCAAAAAGCACACCGAAACCGCCAAACACGCACGCACATTCCCCTTCGCACTGACACCACCGACCGGCTCGCTACCACACACCTCTCGGCAGCCGTTTCACGCCAATTCGCCACACAGTCGACAAGCGCCCGCCCTGTACGGCACACGCAACGACGCAGCGCAGCAAAGGGCGCCCGCAACACATACCTCTCCGCCGCCCGACGCGCCAACCGCCACACCACACCGCCAGCCACTCGCAAATTGTGCACTGCCACCAGCCACACGTCCAACACGCCGCGCCGCCTCCGGCCACCCGCCAGGGGGCGCTCACGTCCGCGACAACAGCGCGGCCCGCCGGGCCGGGCCGAACCGAACCGAGCCGCCGCTGCTCTGCACTCGGCACGGCCACACCCTGCTGCAGACCGGGCTCGTCCCTCTGTACGCGTCTGCCTGCGCATCAACACAACACGACCTTTTTTTTTTTTCTCTCTCTCTCTACCGCCATCCCTTCTTCTCGCGTTTTACTCGTTGTTGCAGCAGCGGCGCACACCTACACATCCACAGCCCCAGCCGAGCCGGCCTCACCTCAGGGCCCGCCGCCAGCGTCTCCTCCTCGGGCACAGGTGCGGTGCTGTGGCCGCCCATCCAACCGCATTGCTGGCCGTCCAGCCACCAGGCGTTCCCACTGCCGCGAGCCACGCCGCGCACCGACCCTGCTGCAGAAAACGAAGCATAGCCAGAGACCGACCGATACACAAAGCAAGCCGTCGCCTCGCCTCTTGTCCTTCCTGCCTTCCTTCCGCCCCCGCCCTTCTCACACCACCGCCTCTCCACTTTCGCCCCCCCCTCCTTTTTTTTTTTTTTTTTTGTTTTCTTCTTTCTTTCTTTGGCCCTCTCTCCTTCCCGCCATGGCGGTTACGGCACCGCCTGCAGCGGCAGATTTTTTGCGCCCACACGCCTACTCCTACCACCATTAACCTTGCCCTGCCCTGCCCTGCCCTGCCCTGCCCTGCCCTGCCCTGCCCTGCCCATCAACGTCGCAGTCGAACCGACGCTTGCCAACACACTGCCCACGTTCCTTTCTCTTTTCGGCCTACGCCCATTACGCGCCGCCGCCACAGCACCTTCCCTTCCCACAACACACCGACGTCATCACACGCACCCAAAACAGGGGCCACGACCGTGTTCCTCGCCCACTCCCATCCCGCACGGTACGCACATTCCCAACTACTACCGCGCACCCTCCCTTTCCAATCTGTGTGTCTCTGTGTCTGTGTCCTGTCCGCGCGTGACGCCTCTCAACATCCGCCGTCCCCCGTCCCGTTTTCGCCCCCATGCCGTCGTCGCGCCGCCTCCGCCCCTGTCCGCCCCGCACCACACCATACACCGCTGCTTGTCCCGGCCGTTGCCACCAAAGGCGCCGACCGCAAACGCGCCACGCCGCAGCCCCCGTGCGTCTCGCGCTCGCTTGCATCTCCGTGCCGACGCTGCCTCTCTTCCCGCTCGCACTCGACCTCGACAACACAGTCTTTGGCTCCGCCACTGCGTGTTCCGGTGGTACGCACGCTGCAACACGTATGTATTCATTACCAGAGCGATGGCGAGGCATGACAGCATCTCTGTCTGACCAGAGAGTTCTTTATCGCTGCTAGTCGGCGCTTGGACCGCGCCAGACGACAGTAGTGGCACGCACCGGGTCGCCAGGAACAGTTGTTATATATATATATTGTAGCGCGAGTCGGGAGAGGTAGTAGTCGGTCGACAGTAGTAGCGGGTGGACGGTTGTACTGAGCGGGCGTCGGCGGCGTGCTCTGCTCGTCTCGCGACTCTGGTCACGGTTCGGGACGATGTATAGTCTATTGTGTTATAATCAAAAGGTGGTGTGACGCTGCATTGCGCAAATCTGATAACGTATGTTCATTGTACTTATTTTGTTCAACAACAAAAGCCCCACTATTACTTTTTTTCTAAAGTAACTTTTGTCTCTTAACGAAAAACATTCACTTTTTAAAGACTACTTCCTATGGCATTTCCCTCCAAGGAGTGCAATTAATTACCAGCCAGCACTCATTCATTGCACACAGCTGTGTAAGGGGTATCTACAATTGAGGAGCGGATATAAATGCAATTTTTTGTTTTTTTTTTTTTTTTTTTGTGTGTGTGTTGTAACCTCCCAGCAACATTTAAAATAATGGACAATGTTATTTACGGATGCTAATGGACATTGCGCTAATTGTAACCTCGCCCACAATGAGAGGTATTGAAAATGGCAACAAAAATGTGAAATTCGCAATCTGACTCAAATATAAAGTCTTCACACAACATTTAAAAACGTCCGTTCAGTGACAAGAAACTTCAATTAAACCGAAATATCGGTCTTTGGCCCTGTGCAAAACAATCAGAATTAATGTCTTACCTCCGAATAAATGGATGTCACATTTCTGCTCTGGTTGTTGCGCAGCGCTTGGAGGAACTGCATTGCAAATAATAATATTCTCTTTTTTTGTGATTTTAGTGACATTTTTCTTCAAAGAAGTGGAATGAAATGTGAAGTGCAACGAACTCTTTAGTTCAATAAACAATTAAATGTTTGAAAAATGCTTTTGAAATAAAAATTATTACTGGGGAACTTGTTGGAGAATAATTACAATAAATACAATTTTTCATTATCTAATGATTATATTAATTAACAGTATACCTTATTCACCATCTTGACCAGTGTTGCCGACCGCCTACATCACACAACCGCACTCGGCTGCTACTACTGACCGACCGCTCTGCATGACGACTATTAGCGTACTGCACGCGACGACTACTGACAGAGTACAGCCCTCAACTACACAGAGCTACGGACTCGCAACGACTACTGACTGACTGACTGACTGAGAACCGCTCGCAACACTCGCGCAGTCCAGCGCAAACTCTCTGGTCACAGATGCTACAATGTCTCGCCATCGCTACTATGTTACATACGTGTTTCAGTGTCTTTTTCATTGGGGTAACGATCTTTGGCTCTTTTTATTCTGAATACAGGGCCAAAGGTCAACGCTGCTGCCCTTATACAATTTATCAGGTTTCATTATGTCTGTTGCAATGTTACATACGGTTCACTCTTTCATTAATATTATCGTTGGGTTTGTTTTGTAGGGACGTTAACATTCTGGCACATTTTTATTATCATCGGACTCTCTGCTATTTGTGCAGGGAGGTTATACCTGGGTCCATTTCCATTTCCATTTACATTTTAATATTGATAGACTTTTTGTTTTTCCTTCTTTTTTTTTTTTTTTTGTTGTTTTTTTTTTGTTTTGTTTTTCCCGCTCTCACCACCACCGCCGCATCACGCCTTCCGTTTTCTTGGTTTCTTTTCTGTTCTTCAACTGCTTCAACATCACCGCGCCCCATTTCCACACCACAGCCATCAGCCTCCAAGACGGGCGGGCGCAGTGTGCCATTTCCGGCGCACAAGCACACCCGTACGGTACTCTCCTCGCCCCCACGCCACCAACAACACAGCGACCACGCGGCTTTCAGGCATGGCACGGCACGGCACCGGCGAAATGCGCCGCCCCCGCCCCTCCGCGCATCCGTCCGTCTCGCCACGTTCACTGACAGCCGCGTCTGCGGCTACACCACGACAACCACAACACAACACCGCTCCCCTCCCTGGCAACTCACATTGTTTTTCTCCTCCTCTTTTGCACAAACCACAACGCCGAGCACAGGCGCAAGCCACCCACACCGCGCCCCTCCCCGTCCCGTCTTTGGCCGCCGCTCCTCGTTTCCTCGTTTGCCCCCTCCCATCTCCCGAAATGCCATGCCAGCAGCGTTACGCATGCCCCTCCCCTGTCCACACAACACTACCGCCTAACGAACAGCCTTCCGGGCCACATGCAGGGCACGCCCACCTCCAAACACTGCCAATTCACGGACGCACGCACGCACGCACGCACGCACGCACGCACACACACACACACACACACACACACACACTCACTTTCTCGACACCTTTCTGTACGGAGGGTGCGTCATCTCGACCGTGACAGAGTGACGGCAACTATCGACGATCCATTTCCCCCCACTGGTAAAACATGTCCACTAACACCTACATACATCATTCAAGTACACAGACAATAGCATACACACAATGGGAGGGCACACGAACATGGACGGCACGGCACTGTCATACACTCTTCCTCAGAACCATATCAACAAACGTTACGTACATCCGGGAAAGCGAAAGCGAACGCGAAAGCGAAAGCAAAAGCAAAGGCAAAGCCCAATGCAGCCGTCAAAGGTAACGTTCACCACGGCAGACACTTGCAGCCGCGCCGCCGTTAAACGCATTTCAGTGCGGCTCCAATACGCCTCCGACACGGGAACGTTCCGTTGCTCTACGAATGCGTTTCTCCCCTTTTTCCCTTCCCCCCCTCCTTGCACTCTTGCCTCATTCCTCACGTTCTGCCCGGACATTCGACCGATCAAAGTCAACCTTTCGTTACCGTTCTCAGCGCGACGGTGTACAACAGTATGACGGGTGTGCCCACGACTTCGGTTCAGTTGCGTGACGCCGGTCTATCGCGCCGATCGACAGTTACTCAGGGGGCGACGGATCGGACCACGTCACCGACACACAAAACACTTTCAAAACAAACAAATACATACCGGATGGACACAGACAAACACGTGTACAGACATTCGCCAAACAAACGACCGCCGCCGCCGTCGTCGCGCTTACTGTATACTGCACTGGACACGCGTGCATCTTGAATGACGACATCGGTGTGCGTGCGTCGTACGCAATCAGTCAGACACGGCTATCAAACATCAGAGTCGAATGGTACATCATCGTGCGTGTCGCCGTACACGTACAGTACAATACAACAACAATGCGTCTTAATGGCACGTTCATTTCAACGTCACTCACACACCTCCACGCTGCAGTTACGTCGCACCATTGTCAAACTCGGCGTACAGCAAAGGGAATAGTGGGCGGCAAAAAAAAAAAAAAAAACCAAACAAAAACATTTCACATTTCACCCTCGCCATGTATGATGTGCAAACAAAACAAACCCGCAAACGGCCGTCGTTACGGTGACACAAAAGTCGCCGATCGCACTGTCCCCCCTCGCAGACGGGTAACACACACACACACACCAACAACACCAATGGGTCAAAAACCACGCCAACGAGGCGTGCCACCATTCCACGCCACGGCGACCAACCTCGTGGCCGTACCCCGCGCAACACGCTTTGACGCGCGCCCCCCCCCCCCACCCACAATCAAAATGCACACATACATCACAGCCGTCCACACAAACAACAACAACAACAATTCCGCCCTTCCCGCAAAAGGCAAGTTGGTGGCCCTGAAAAGGGCCGTTTTGCCGCTCTCGCAACGGACGAGCCTTCTCCATCCTTCCCTTCCTTCCATTCCAGAGCCACCCCCTTACTTGGAGCTCGTGTACTTGGTCACCGCCTTCGTGCCCTCGCTCACGGCGTGCTTGGCCAGCTCGCCAGGCAGCAACAGCCGCACAGCGGTCTGGATCTCGCGGGACGTGATGGTCGAGCGCTTGTTGTAGTGCGCCAGGCGAGAAGCCTCGGCCGCAATGCGCTCGAAAATGTCGTTCACGAAGCTGTTCATGATGCTCATCGCCTTCGACGAGATGCCCGTGTCAGGGTGCACCTGCTTCAGCACCTTGTAGATGTAGATGGCATAGCTCTCCTTCCTCTTGCGCTTCTTCTTCTTGTCGCCCTTCGAAATGTTCTTCTGCGCCTTGCCAGCCTTCTTGGCGGCCTTCCCGCTAGTCTTGGGCGGCATCTCGAACCAACGTACGGCAGCAGCAACACCAGTAGCAAGCGCTCCGCTCTAGTCAGCGTCTCCCCACACAGTGGCACCCGCCGGCACGGCACGGCACGGCAAAACTTGACGGGACTTTCGTCCGCTTATGTGCTGAAGGATCGCTCTTGGCCTGCCTTCAGAATGAGTGATTAGGTTCGAAATGGCTTTGTTATGTTTCTAGGTCGGTATAAATGGTAAAAATTGATAGGTTAAAAGATCAGGAGTGACCCAACTGCGGTGAAACCGTCAGTTGGTACGGTATCGGCGCTGGAGTATCAGCGTCGGATGGGCGTAGGGAATATCTCCAACAGGACGACGAAGGACTGTGAGGTGATCATGTGGTGAATTTTGTAGGAAGGCGAGGGTGTTTGAGGCGCGAAGGCGAATTTGCTGGACCAGCGGAGGAATGTGGAGAAGTCTACGGATATCGTTGTTGGAGACATATCGTGGAGCGTTTGATATGATCCTAAGTGATTTGCTTTGTACTATTTGTACCTGGAGAACATGTGTGTCAGCTGCTAGTCCCCACAGTTCACAGCCATATAGTAGGAGTGAGAGGACACAGGACGTCCAGATGAGTAGCTTAGATTGTGTCGAAAGGCCTGGGCTCTTCAACAGAGGGTAGAGTTTGTGTGTCATTCCGTAAGCCTTGTGGCAGACGCCATCAACATGGGGTTTCCATGTGAGGCGGCTGTCGAAGGTGAGACCAAGGTAGGTTACTGTCTGAGACCATGGTATGCGTCGGCCTTCCAGCTCTACCAGGCGAGCCGGCGGCGTTCGTTTGTTTGTAAAGAGGATGGCCTGTGTCTTGTCGGCATTAATTTTTATTTTCCATATGTTGCTCCATTGAGTGATCTGTTCTAGGTGACGTGTGAGGTTCAGAGCGATAAATTGGAGGTTTCGGTGCGAGTTGAATACTGCAGTGTCATCCGCGTATAACGCGAGATGGTTGTTGACACGGGATGGGATGTCATTTGTGTATACTGCGTACAGAATTGGGGAGAGTAAAGACCCCTGAGGTACACCAGCTTCCACGGGCCGGATTGAGCTTCGGTTTCGGCCTTGCATGACATAAAAGGAACGCCTGGTTAAGAAGCGTTTGAGAATGTGAATTATGTGGAGAGGGCAGCCGTATTCTGCAAGTTTATATAGTAAACCGTCGTGCCATACTCTGTCAAACGCTTTTTCTATGTCCAGCAGGACCATGCCTGTACTTTTGCGCTCCAGTTGCGCTGTACGGATGGTGTCGTGGAGGCGGATGAGTTGGTGGACCGTGCCATGGCCCGCCCGAAACCCAAACTGTTGTGGAATGAGGACTGAGTGTGCGTCGAGAAAGGATTGGAGGTGGGAGAGGATAATACGTTCGAGAATCTTGCCAAGGAAGTTGAGGAGGGAAATGGGGCGGTAGTTCTGTGGGAAGAGTGGATCTTTTCGAGGTTTCGGGAGGGCAATGACACGGGCCAGCTTCCATACAGGAGGGAAGTAGTTGTAAGAAAGGCAGCTATTGTATAGATTGACCAGATAGGAAAGCGCAGTTGGAGAGAGGTGGTGAAGGAGGGCCGGCCGGATACCATCGGGACCGGGGGCTTTTCGGGATGGTATGTTGCTGATGTATGTCGCCACCTCCGGTAGAGTGACCGGTGGAAAGATGGTGTCAGTATGACGGCGAAGGAGCTGACGGACCCGGCGATGGACGCGGGTCTCGTGGGCGTCAGCTTCGTCGTCGTCGACCTCGTTTAGGCGAAATTGGCGCTCGAGGGTATGTGCGAGGGCCTCCGCCTTGTCCTGAGGTGAGTACACCAGGCCTTGGGGACCATGGAGGGGCTGAGAAGGAGGAGGAGTGGATGTGGTCTCTTTTACTATGCGCCATAGACGGTCGGGGCGGTCAGCGGCGTCACGGAGGCGCCGATTCCATGTTTGATCGTGGACCTCTTGTAATCGAGCTCGAAGCTCTTGAGCTAATGCTTGCCAAATCCGCTTGTCGACTGGGTCGCGGAGGCGTTGCCACCGGCGACGAAATCGACGTTTTGTGCGGATTAATTCCTGGACGTCTGGCGGAAGGTCCAGGCGACGAGGAGGCTGAAGGACTCGTCGGGAAGAGGTGCGGTAACATTCAGTGAAGATTTTTGCTAATCGGTCCGCCGTCGGATTAATGTGGCTGCGGCGGGTGATGGGCGGAAGCTCAAGGACATGGAGGTCAACGAGTTGTTGGTAGCGTTCCCAGTTTGTATTGATAACGTAAGCCGGACGGAGCTGGTCTTGTGGACGTGCGTCAAGAAATTCGAGGGTCACCGGATTGTGATCAGAGTCAAGCTCTGAGATCACAGAGATGCGGTGGACCCACGGAATATCCCGAGCCAGAAAGATGTCAAGGATATCAGGACGGTAGCGAGCTGTTTTGTGGAAGTGAGTGGGTGAATCTGGAGCAATGACTCGGATAGCGGCATTCAGTTCGAGGTACTGAAATAGCCGACGTCCATTTGCGTTGGTAGAACGGCATCCCCACGTCCCGTGCTTGGAGTTGAAGTCCCCTCCCACGAGGACCTTGGGGCCCAGGTGGAAGAGGATATCCAAGTCAGTCGGGACTATAGCGCGAGCGGGGGAGTTGTAAGCTGCGGCAAGGGTCAACGGCAGTCCATATAGCTGTATATCTATAGCTGTGGCTTCCAGGTGTTGCATGTTCGGTATCTGCCGGAGTCGGTGCGTAATGCACTGTTTAACTAGGATAAGAGTGCCGCCGTGTGGCCGATCCGCGCGGTCGGATCGATATGCAAAGTAATTGGGAACGGAAAACTGTTGGTGAGGTTTTAGGTGCGTTTCGCAAATAAGGGCTATGTCGACACCTCTGTCTTCCAGAAAGGCTTCAAGGGAATGACGTTGGCGTAGAATACCATCGGCGTTCCAACTGATTATACGAAATGGGCGGTGTTGATTAGGGTCCATCTGAGAAGTAGGAGATGAAGGCAGAAAGGATTATCATTAGTTTACTGAATGGGTCAGAAGCAGAATTGAGTTGTTGGATAGTAGAACGAACAAGAGAGATGATTTTGGGAATGTTGAACTGCTGCAACAAGGCAGCAAGGTCAGCAAGGTGGTTGGAAAAGGGGAAGGAGAAAGTAGGGGGCGGGGGTGCAGAGGGCTCTGGAGAGGGGTTTGCAGTTCCCCAAGCTGAGTGGGGAGCAGTCGCCGGTCGTGAGGCAGGACGTCGCGGTGGCGTCGGCCCCGTGCCGGCAGCAGAGGAAGATGGTGGAGTAGGGGCGCGACGTGCTCGCAGTTGTGGAAAATTTTCAGTATTAACTGGTGGAGCAGCTGGCGTCGAAGGCGCCGAGGCTGCATGAGTGGAGGAGCTGCGAGATTTCACCAGCGCTTTTTGATATGCTGAACATTTTCTGTAATTGGCTGGGTGAGCCTGTCCGCAATTGCAGCATTTGGGCGGGTCGGTAGGTTTCTTTTGACAAAGTCGTGTGAGGTGGTCAGCGCCACACTTGACGCAACGCGGCAGGCGGCCGCAGTTGCGGGAGCCGTGTCCAAAACGCTGGCAATTGAAACATTGTGTCAAGCCAGATTCGTTACGGTATGATTCCACATCCACCTTCATGTGAAGGAGGAATTTAATTTTATAGACGTCGTATACATTTGGTGTGCAATGGAGTACAGCAACAAACAGGGGCCATTTAATATCTGTAAGTTTTCCTTGTGCGTCTGGCACCTGCTGGTGCATAACTGTGACAGATTGTACTGTGAAGCCCAGTTCCTCCAGCGCTTCCTTGACGTCAGCGGGAGGGGTCGTGGGTTCGAGGTGCCTGACGACGACCTTCAATATTTTGAGGGGGTCGAGGTCGTAAGTATGGTATTGAATGGCACGTGCTTTTAGGTACTCAATCATATACCGATAATCGGAAGGATTTTCGAATTCATATCGGATATTGCCCCTTTTGTACTGGCAGGAAAAGGAACCCTTTAGGTGCCCCTTCAGTTCCTTTATTCGATCGAGGTAATTGGTTGTATCATGAACAATGATAGGTGGCACCTTTGGGGTTTTGAGAGGAGTAGGAGCCGGGAGATTGTCAGAGTTTTGTTCAGCTGGTGTGATATCATCTAAACTTTCGTATCTGTTTGACGTCGGTACTGTAACCTCGTAAGCCTCAACCATGTCGACCTGACTGGTATCAGTCGGCGCATGGGAAGCGGAGGTATTCTGAGGCGGAGCAGGGTCCTGACGGTCGGTTGATTGTTTCTTTCTGTCAGGTGCCCTGGATTCTGTTGATTCAGAATCGGTAACCGAAGGGGGATGCGCGTGCTTGCGAGAGGCATGTGAGTACGGCGCATCCCGCGCCTTCGTTGTTGATTTCATTGATTTACGACGTGTAGCGGGAGCTGCAGCGTCAGCGGAGCCGGGTGTAGGGGCGGCCAGGACGGCTTCGTTGTCACCGTTAGGTATCCCGCCGGAGCCTGACCCCACGCTACTCGGCCCTGGGCCGGTCGAACCCAGCTCAACGCTGTCAAGCTGCGTCTGCTCAACCGCTTGATTGATATTTTCTTTAGTAATTTGAGTTATCGGATCCGACAGCCGCCGGTGATCTGATCGACTGGAAGATAGACAAGATTCGGACGAATACGACAATAACTCGGCGCATGACATGATATTCTTGCCAGACGAGGGAAACAACCCACGAGAACCGGCAGAGGGAGCGGCCATCGTGGCCTTTGACTCCGCCGCGGACGACGAAATCAACGCGCGCGACGACCGATAGCAACGCAGAAAATAACCGCCTCGATTGAAAGACGATGCGGAACAACGCAGAAAGCGAACGTCCGACTAACGCCGAACACAGAAAAACGCGCGGAAAATACACTCAACTATCACGTAACACAGCAAGCGCTCCGCTCTAGTCAGCGTCTCCCCACACAGTGGCACCCGCCGCCAGCCGCCGCCGCACCTTTACCAGCTCGCCCTGTTGCGGCCGCCGACCAATGGGGCGCGCGCGCAACCGGCCGCCGCACCCGAGCCCATAAAGCACCCCCACCCCGGCTGCGCCGGCCTGGTGGGCTTTGTATCCGCGACATCGGTAAACAGAATGTCGTCGGACCACAATCCCGTGATTTTCGAGGTCGACATGGGAGAATGGCTCTCTAGCCCACAACGGCATGCGACATACAAGCGCATCAATAAGGAGCAATTCAGCAATGCAGTAGCAGCTGAACTTGCCCAGACCCCGCCTCCAACTGCAGAGACAGCAGAACAGGCACTAGACGACCTCACAAGAGCGATCCTACAAGCTGCTGAGGGAGCCACACCGCCTCCTGCGGGGCCCCCCCGCTCCAGGCAACTCCCCCCGCACTTGCTTGCGCAAATACGGCACAAAAACAGGATCGCCAAAGAGTGGAAGCTCACCAGAAATAGGGATACACGGAGGCTACTCAATAGGCTACAGAGAGAGCTGAAAGCTGATCTCAATGAGTACCGCAACCAACAATGGTCGGCAAGGCTCTCAGCTCTCAAACTAGACGACAATAGTTTATGGCAAGCCACCAAACAGTACACAAAAAGACGCGCAAAAATGCCACCACTCCATGGCGAACGCGGACTGCAGTTCAGCCCCATCGACAAAGCTAACGCACTAGCCGACGTGTTCGAAAAACAGTTCAGACCAGCAGAAGTACAGGACAGAGAACACGTCGCAACAGTCCGCAGAGAACTGGCCGTGTTCCTGGAAGCAGACGACGAAGATGACTACACGCCACTCTTCAATACTGAAGATGTGGCGCGCTGCATCAAGTCCCTGCCCACCAGGAAAACCCCGGGTCACGACCAGGTCACAAATGAATTGCTGAAACTCCTCCCGCCTCTGGCAATCACCCACCTGACCGATATAGTTAATGAACTGACGCGATCACAAAAATTCCCGGCGCAGTGGAAGCACGCAGAAGTTATTGCGATCGCGAAACCAGGAAAAGACCCGGTGTTCCCGCAACACTATAGACCAATTAGTCTACTGCCTACCCTCAGTAAACTTTACGAGCGCCTCCTACTAACCCCCATACAGGACTATATCACAAGAGAGCAGATTCTGCCGAAATTCCAATTCGGATTTAGGCAAAGACACTCCGCCCCCCAGCAAATCATGAGGGTGGTTGAAGCAGCCACAGACAGCTTCAACCGAAAGGGCTACTGCGGGCTTGTCTTGTTAGACGTAGCAAAAGCCTTCGACTCAGTCTGGCACACCGGGATATTACACAAGATGTACACCCTAGGCTTCCCCGGAAAGATAGTCAAAATCGTTAAAAACTATCTCTCCGGTAGGACTTTCTCAGTCAAGATCGATGGATCCCTGTCGACCAGGAGAAGAATCAGTGCAGGCGTGCCCCAGGGCTCAGTCCTGGGACCCGTCCTCTACAGTGTCTACACTGCTGACATCCCTACGACTCAGCATGTAAACACTGCACAGTACGCAGACGACACTGCATTCTTCTCCTGCTCGACAAACAGGAACCTGGTTACAAGGCGTCTGCAAACCGCCCTAAACAGGACGGAAAACTGGGCAAAGCAGTGGCGCATCTCAATTAACTCTGAGAAAACACAAGCCATGCTGCTCACCAGACGCTATGGGAAACGCCGACCCCCAAGAAGACCATACCAACTGCTGAGATTGCAGGGGCAGAATTTGCCATGGAGAAATTCTGCGAAGTACCTCGGTGTCACACTTGACAGACGCCTGACATGGAAGTGCCACATAGAGGAGCTTCGCAGAAAGGCTCACGCCAGGATGCAGATTCTGTACCCTGTCTTGAACAGCACCAGTTCCCTCGACCCCGCAACAGGAGTAGCGATCTATCGAAGTCTAATTCGACCGATACTGGAATATGCGTGCCCTGTATGGAGCTACGCAGCCAGATCGACGATAGATCGCTTACAAAAGACTCAAAACAGAGCGTTAAGACGAGCCCTACACGTCCCCACGCGCTTCCCCACGGCAGATTTGCACGAAGCCGCAGACATAGAGCCAATCACCACAAGATTCCGCGCCCTGGCAGAAGTGTTCTACGCCACGGCGCGGAAGTCAGAAAACGAATTAATCAACACCCTTGGGCAATACGAACCCCATAGGCAGAGATATAACAGACCCAAGTCGCTACTCCTGCAGTAGCAGAAAAAGAACAACTAAAGAAAACTCTCAACGAACAGCAACCAACAAAAGCAAAGAAACAAAAACAACACAAAAGAAAAGAGGAGGAAATGTCCTAATGTGACAACAACCTCCACCAGCACACCCTCTAAAGGTAGAGGAACAAAAGAGAGAAGCAGAGAGCTGCGCCGGCACGCACTCCGCTGCTCGACTCGCTGCCGCTCGCACCGGTCGTTTTCGTTTCCGTTTCGTGTGCACCGTCGCTAGCCCATCGCCATGTCCGGACGCGGAAAGGGAGGCAAAGTCAAGGGCAAGTCAAAGTCCCGCTCAAGCAGGGCCGGGCTCCAGTTCCCGGTCGGCAGAATCCACCGCCTCCTGCGCAAGGGAAACTACGCAGAGCGCGTCGGCGCCGGGGCGCCCGTCTACCTCGCCGCCGTCATGGAGTACCTCGCGGCTGAGGTGCTCGAGCTGGCCGGAAACGCGGCCCGCGACAACAAGAAGACGCGCATCATCCCGCGCCACCTGCAGCTTGCCATCCGCAACGACGAGGAGCTCAACAAGCTCCTGTCGGGCGTCACCATCGCACAGGGTGGTGTCCTGCCCAACATCCAGGCCGTCCTGCTGCCAAAGAAGACCGAGAAGAAGGCCTAAAGGAGGCCAGGCAATCGCAGCGCCGCGTGCTCCCCTGCACGCAACGCGCTTTGCCGGCTCGGCCCACAACAATCGGCCCTTTTCAGGGCCACCACACAAACCTACGTCCAAAGCAAAATTTCAGTCGTCCTCGCCGCACCTTGTTTTGTTTCAACTTTGCACTGTCACAGCACAGCCGCCGCCGGCGCACGTCCGCCATCTTGTCGTCCACACAGCCCGTGTGGCCCAACACACACACACACATTTTGCACGGTCGCAGTCGCCTTCCAAACCGACAACGGCAGCAATAATGACCATTGTTAAAGGGAGGCGTGTCGACACACCGCCCTCCACTCCCGCGCGCAACGGCCGTCGACACGAACGAAACAGCTGATCCGGCCGCCTATGCCCACACGCCTTGCCTCGGAAACCCCAACGCCGCCGCAAACAAACACACAGAGCCAAACCACGCAAGCAAATAATCACCGCCTCTCGCACAACAACACACAGCCCGCCATCTCCGTCGCGATCGATACAAAGACACACAAACGAAGCAGCTCCACACACAGCCAGCCACATGACACGTTTCCTTTCCTTCTCCCCTCCCAGTCACATCACGTCGCTCAAACGGAAAGAAAGAAAGAAACAAACAAACACACGCAGCAACAACACAGACTCTTTCGCACTTTTCAACTTCCGAACAGTGTGGTGGCCCTGAAAAGGGCCGTTTTCTAGTCTCTCCCACCCACAAGCACGGCCGCGGGAAGGCCAGCGCCCGCTGCGACGCAGCCTAACCGCCGAAACCGTACAGGGTGCGCCCCTGCCTCTTCAGGGCGTACACCACGTCCATGGCCGTCACAGTCTTGCGCTTGGCGTGCTCAGTGTACGTCACCGCGTCGCGGATCACGTTCTCCAGGAACACCTTCAGCACCCCGCGGGTCTCCTCGTAGATCAGACCAGAGATGCGCTTCACGCCGCCCCTGCGAGCCAGGCGGCGGATGGCGGGCTTCGTGATGCCCTGGATGTTGTCGCGCAACACCTTGCGGTGCCGCTTGGCGCCACCCTTGCCGAGCCCCTTTCCTCCCTTGCCGCGGCCTGTCATCCTTCCTTCCTCGGGCAAAGCAAAACGTGCACAAACAGCAGCTGCAGCGGCTGGCGAGTCGGCTACGGTCTGCGCCCAGCGCGCCCGCCGCCCCCCTATATAGACTCTGGCCCGCCCTCCCCCCACCACGCGCAACCGAGGGCATATAAGCGCAGCACGGAGGCGCGCGGGCCCGTTGTCAAGGCAGCACCGGACGCCGCGCCGCACCTAACCTCCACGCACGCCGCTCCGCTACCGCTACCGCTACCGCCATGGCCCGCACAAAGCAAACGGCCCGCAAGTCCACCGGCGGAAAGGCGCCGCGCAAACAGCTCGCCACCAAGGCGGCGAGGAAGAGCGCGCCCGCCACCGGAGGCGTCAAGAAGCCCCACCGCTACAGGCCGGGCACCGTCGCCCTGCGAGAAATCAGGCGCTACCAGAAGAGCACAGAGCTGCTCATCCGCAAGCTGCCATTCCAGCGCCTAGTGCGCGAGATCGCCCAGGACTTCAAGACCGACCTGCGCTTCCAGAGCTCCGCAGTCATGGCCCTGCAGGAGGCCAGCGAGGCCTACCTCGTCGGCCTCTTCGAAGACACCAACCTGTGCGCAATCCACGCCAAGCGCGTCACCATCATGCCCAAGGACATCCAGCTCGCGCGCCGCATCCGCGGCGAGCGCGCCTAAACCGCGCCGCGGCACCGCACCGCACAAACAAAAACGGCCCTTTTCAGGGCCACTAACATCTCTCCGTCGCGAGCAAACTTTGTCGGTCGCCTGCCTCTCGCCCCGCAACCCAAAAACAAAAACCACCACTTCCCGTCCGTCCGCCACACCCGCTCACTCTGCCTGCCTGCTAGCAGCGCGCAACAATCACACATCATCCCTCCCCCGGCGCTCCAAGCGCACAATACCCAACGGCCGACGTCACACCGCACGGCTGGCTGGCTGGCCGGCCGCCCGCCGCTTTCGTTTCGAAAACAAAAAAAAAACCCGCACTCCACTCCGACGGCCAACGGCCAGGCAGGCGCGCTCGCTCGCTCTACACGCCGCCGAAATCCCCGCCGACTCCTTCCACATCTCAACGTGCCCCCCGTTGCAAAACATAACACACACAAAGGAACAAAACAAAGACCAGACACGACTCGACAAGACAGACATCCGAGAAGAACGAACGCAGGCAAGCCATCCAACGTATTCAAACAAAACAACGTGACAGAAAACCAACCGTCGGCCGCCGCCACAAACACGGCGACAATCAACCACGACAACAACAACACCGCTTACCGCTACCGCCGCCCACACCCGCCACCGACCCCCGCAATCCAACCACCACGGCACGCAAACAGCATCCCCACGGGCATACAGACAGACACCCACACCAAACGCAACACGACAATCAAAACCTTCCCCGACGTGCTTTGATGGCCCTGAGAAGGGCCGTTTTGGGCCGCGCGTCTCTTGCGCGCCACTAGACGACGACGGGGGGTGGGGACGACGGAGTCAAGCGCCAAACCCTTCCTTTCCCATCTCTTTCTCCTCTACTCTACTCTACTTCTTCTTCTTGGGCGAAGCCTTCGCCTTAGACGGCGTCGTCGCCTTCTTCGGGCGCGGCGCCTTCGGCTTCTTCGTCGGAACCTTGGCGGCCTTCTTCGCCTTCGACGGCGACTTGGCCTTGGCCGGCTTGGCCGCAGCCGCCTTCTTCGCACCCGCGGGAGCGGCCGACGCCGCAGACGCCTTCTTGGCGGCGCCCGCCTTCCGACCGGTCGCCGCCTTCACGCCACCAGCCTTCTTTGCGCCGGCCGCACGGGCGCCCTTCTTCTCCTTGCTGGCCGGAGCGGCGCGCTTCTTCTTGGCACCGCCAGCACGAGCCTTGCCGCCCTCGGCCGCCCCCCCGCCGCCGGCGCCGGCAAGCTTGAACGAGCCGGACGCGCCCTTCCCCTTCGTCTGCACCAGCTCGCCCGCCACGACGGCCGACTTGAGGTACTTCTTGATAAACGGCGCCAGCTTCTCCGCGTCCAGCTTGTAGTGCGCGGCTATGTACTTCTTGATCGCCTGCAGCGACGACCCGCCGCGCTCCTTCAGACTCTTGATGGCGGCCGTCACCATCTCAGAGGTGCGCGGGTGCGCAGGCTTGGCGCGCGGCTTCTTCGCAGACGACGCAGACTTGGCCTTCTTCGTAGTGCCGGTGGCGGCGGGTGCCGCAGCAGTCTCGTTCGTAGCCGCCTGATCTGCCATTTCGACGACGCGCGTAACACACAGCGAGAGCGAGCGGGACGGCAGGCACGCAAGCACAGCACAGCAGCAGAGCAGAGAATCACAAGGCCCAGCCAGTGTCGCGGGCGGGCGCGGACGGCCGAGAGAGCGGCCGCCACTCTGCGCGCCGCCGCGCCGCGCCTCCCGCGCTTGCTACCGCCCAACGTCCGACAGCCTGTGCGGAGCAGCCCCAAACCTGCGCCACAACCGCCCGCGCCTTTCAAACCACCGAGGATGGGGCTACACACAGCCACACCACAGTCGCCAACCAGTCGCCACGGCAGCGCCGCAAACCACGGCCAAACTGCAGCTACCGCGCGCTACAGCCTGGGTCGGCCCGCCGAGAATCGCCGCCCCCGCCCAAATGCCGCCCCCACAGCCCCAGCCGACGACCCGCCACAATGGCCAAACCTTCGGCAAAACTCCCACACCGTCGCCGCGGCAGCCCGGCCAGCGCGGCCGGCGCCACAGCCACACAAGCCGAGGCGTGCGGCGATGACGGCCGTGCAAACGCGCCTCCGCCGCCCCATCGCCTTCCGTCGCCCTCCCGCCGTTTCCCGATCGGCCCGCAGCCGTCGGGCCACATCGCGCGCCGTCCTCCTCCTCTCGCCCGCCAACATTCACAGCCGTTTCTCAACAATTGCCCGCCGCAAACGGACGCCGCCTGCGCAACAGGCGCCGCCGCCCCTCGCCGCTTCCGACCCACAACCCCTCGACCGAGGCAAACCGCAATCCGAATCTACAGACCAACCCAATCTGCCGTCAAGCACACACGACAGCCGACCTTACACGTTACGCGTTACACATTACGTTTACACGTCTACGTTAGGTTAGGTTAGGTGGACGTGGGTTAGGTTAAGGGGACTTGGGTTAGGTTAAGCGTCAAACTTAGGTTAAGCATTCAAACACGTCAGGCGTCAGAGGTTAGGTTAGGTTAGGTTAGGTTACACGTTAGGTTAGGTTAAGGGGTCAGTGCTAGGTTAAGAAGCGTCAAACGTAGGTTAAAAAAGCGTTCAAACGTGAGGCGTGAGCCGGACAGCTTACCTTACGTAGACGTTAGGGGCTCACAGGCTGAGCTCACCTCGCCACACCACAGGTTAGGTTCGGTTCGGTTCGGTTCGCTCGGCTCAGCGTAAAGCGCCGAGGTCAGGGTTACGTTCGTTCACCTTCGGGCGCCACACTTTCGGTTGAAAGGTCGCGACGGGACGACGTCGGCAGGCACGCCGCAAACGAACAAAAACGTACAGACGACGTCGGAAACCGCCGACAGACGGGGGAGCAGCACGACCACGACCAGACACCGAGCGCGAACCAGACACACGCGAACCACCCCCACCGGCCAAAGGGCACCACACAACAACCCAGAGCACCACGTGTCGACACCAGAGCAACCCGCCGCTCACGCGACATGGCTGGCACCGAAGGGCAACCGCCCGCAACTGCGCTTTCCGCGCCGGCCCGGATGCACGTCGTGCTACAACAACACCACTACCGTACACAGCCGCTGTTCACAACATCACTATCAATGGCGCGCCCGCGGCTCGCCGCCGTCGCAGTCGCAGCCCCAACGCCAGCACTTTTGCACCACCATTCACACGCACCGCAACACAGCTCGCCGACACAGCCGAACAAAACAAACACCACACAACAACAACAGCAACAACGCCGCCGCCTCTACTTGTGCCGGCGACCCACCCCGCCGATGGCGCACCTTTCGCCAGCCGGCAATCGACACACACGCACCCACCCACCGGGGCCCAGTGCAAAAAAAAAAACACACAAAAACAAAAAAACAAAACAACACAAACGACACGGGAAGCGCACACCGCCACTTCGCGCGCACGCCACCAACCAGTCGTCGTCTCAAAATAACAAACACAAACAAAATAAACTAACAACTAGGGCAACACAAAACAAAAACGCCTCGCACGAACCGCCCACAAAAAGGACAAGCACACGCACAGCCTCTGCTGACGACCACGACGCAGCGGCACGCTGCTCCTGTCCCGCGCCCCGCGCCCCACTCGATTCACAACTCACGCGACACCGTCAACGACGGGCTCGCTTCCCGCAACCTACCACCTTTCCGCCACGACGCACAGCCCCAGCCCCACCCGACGACTGCACTTTCACCACCGCCTCCCCCTTCCCCCCCAAAACACACACACACACACACACACACAGCCAGCCAAAAACGCACTCGCGACCCACACATGCACGTGCATCGGCACACGCCAACCAGTCAACGTCGACAACCACACGCCACGCAAGGCTCGAAACGAAAACGAAACCGGCGTCCTTCCACGTTGCCATCAAGCTACGCGACACAAGACACAAGGAACCAACACAACAGCCGGCCCCACTAATTCCCACTCTCACGCCGCAAAAAGCACACCGAAACCGCCAAACACGCACGCACATTCCCCTTCGCACTGACACCACCGACCGGCTCGCTACCACACACCTCTCGGCAGCCGTTTCACGCCAATTCGCCACACAGTCGACAAGCGCCCGCCCTGTACGGCACACGCAACGACGCAGCGCAGCAAAGGGCGCCCGCAACACATACCTCTCCGCCGCCCGACGCGCCAACCGCCACACCACACCGCCAGCCACTCGCAAATTGTGCACTGCCACCAGCCACACGTCCAACACGCCGCGCCGCCTCCGGCCACCCGCCAGGGGGCGCTCACGTCCGCGACAACAGCGCGGCCCGCCGGGCCGGGCCGAACCGAACCGAGCCGCCGCTGCTCTGCACTCGGCACGGCCACACCCTGCTGCAGACCGGGCTCGTCCCTCTGTACGCGTCTGCCTGCGCATCAACACAACACGACCTTTTTTTTTTTTCTCTCTCTCTCTACCGCCATCCCTTCTTCTCGCGTTTTACTCGTTGTTGCAGCAGCGGCGCACACCTACACATCCACAGCCCCAGCCGAGCCGGCCTCACCTCAGGGCCCGCCGCCAGCGTCTCCTCCTCGGGCACAGGTGCGGTGCTGTGGCCGCCCATCCAACCGCATTGCTGGCCGTCCAGCCACCAGGCGTTCCCACTGCCGCGAGCCACGCCGCGCACCGACCCTGCTGCAGAAAACGAAGCATAGCCAGAGACCGACCGATACACAAAGCAAGCCGTCGCCTCGCCTCTTGTCCTTCCTGCCTTCCTTCCGCCCCCGCCCTTCTCACACCACCGCCTCTCCACTTTCGCCCCCCCCTCCTTTTTTTTTTTTTTTTTTGTTTTCTTCTTTCTTTCTTTGGCCCTCTCTCCTTCCCGCCATGGCGGTTACGGCACCGCCTGCAGCGGCAGATTTTTTGCGCCCACACGCCTACTCCTACCACCATTAACCTTGCCCTGCCCTGCCCTGCCCTGCCCTGCCCTGCCCTGCCCTGCCCTGCCCATCAACGTCGCAGTCGAACCGACGCTTGCCAACACACTGCCCACGTTCCTTTCTCTTTTCGGCCTACGCCCATTACGCGCCGCCGCCACAGCACCTTCCCTTCCCACAACACACCGACGTCATCACACGCACCCAAAACAGGGGCCACGACCGTGTTCCTCGCCCACTCCCATCCCGCACGGTACGCACATTCCCAACTACTACCGCGCACCCTCCCTTTCCAATCTGTGTGTCTCTGTGTCTGTGTCCTGTCCGCGCGTGACGCCTCTCAACATCCGCCGTCCCCCGTCCCGTTTTCGCCCCCATGCCGTCGTCGCGCCGCCTCCGCCCCTGTCCGCCCCGCACCACACCATACACCGCTGCTTGTCCCGGCCGTTGCCACCAAAGGCGCCGACCGCAAACGCGCCACGCCGCAGCCCCCGTGCGTCTCGCGCTCGCTTGCATCTCCGTGCCGACGCTGCCTCTCTTCCCGCTCGCACTCGACCTCGACAACACAGTCTTTGGCTCCGCCACTGCGTGTTCCGGTGGTACGCACGCTGCAACACGTATGTATTCATTACCAGAGCGATGGCGAGGCATGACAGCATCTCTGTCTGACCAGAGAGTTCTTTATCGCTGCTAGTCGGCGCTTGGACCGCGCCAGACGACAGTAGTGGCACGCACCGGGTCGCCAGGAACAGTTGTTATATATATATATTGTAGCGCGAGTCGGGAGAGGTAGTAGTCGGTCGACAGTAGTAGCGGGTGGACGGTTGTACTGAGCGGGCGTCGGCGGCGTGCTCTGCTCGTCTCGCGACTCTGGTCACGGTTCGGGACGATGTATAGTCTATTGTGTTATAATCAAAAGGTGGTGTGACGCTGCATTGCGCAAATCTGATAACGTATGTTCATTGTACTTATTTTGTTCAACAACAAAAGCCCCACTATTACTTTTTTTCTAAAGTAACTTTTGTCTCTTAACGAAAAACATTCACTTTTTAAAGACTACTTCCTATGGCATTTCCCTCCAAGGAGTGCAATTAATTACCAGCCAGCACTCATTCATTGCACACAGCTGTGTAAGGGGTATCTACAATTGAGGAGCGGATATAAATGCAATTTTTTGTTTTTTTTTTTTTTTTTTTGTGTGTGTGTTGTAACCTCCCAGCAACATTTAAAATAATGGACAATGTTATTTACGGATGCTAATGGACATTGCGCTAATTGTAACCTCGCCCACAATGAGAGGTATTGAAAATGGCAACAAAAATGTGAAATTCGCAATCTGACTCAAATATAAAGTCTTCACACAACATTTAAAAACGTCCGTTCAGTGACAAGAAACTTCAATTAAACCGAAATATCGGTCTTTGGCCCTGTGCAAAACAATCAGAATTAATGTCTTACCTCCGAATAAATGGATGTCACATTTCTGCTCTGGTTGTTGCGCAGCGCTTGGAGGAACTGCATTGCAAATAATAATATTCTCTTTTTTTGTGATTTTAGTGACATTTTTCTTCAAAGAAGTGGAATGAAATGTGAAGTGCAACGAACTCTTTAGTTCAATAAACAATTAAATGTTTGAAAAATGCTTTTGAAATAAAAATTATTACTGGGGAACTTGTTGGAGAATAATTACAATAAATACAATTTTTCATTATCTAATGATTATATTAATTAACAGTATACCTTATTCACCATCTTGACCAGTGTTGCCGACCGCCTACATCACACAACCGCACTCGGCTGCTACTACTGACCGACCGCTCTGCATGACGACTATTAGCGTACTGCACGCGACGACTACTGACAGAGTACAGCCCTCAACTACACAGAGCTACGGACTCGCAACGACTACTGACTGACTGACTGACTGAGAACCGCTCGCAACACTCGCGCAGTCCAGCGCAAACTCTCTGGTCACAGATGCTACAATGTCTCGCCATCGCTACTATGTTACATACGTGTTTCAGTGTCTTTTTCATTGGGGTAACGATCTTTGGCTCTTTTTATTCTGAATACAGGGCCAAAGGTCAACGCTGCTGCCCTTATACAATTTATCAGGTTTCATTATGTCTGTTGCAATGTTACATACGGTTCACTCTTTCATTAATATTATCGTTGGGTTTGTTTTGTAGGGACGTTAACATTCTGGCACATTTTTATTATCATCGGACTCTCTGCTATTTGTGCAGGGAGGTTATACCTGGGTCCATTTCCATTTCCATTTACATTTTAATATTGATAGACTTTTTGTTTTTCCTTCTTTTTTTTTTTTTTTTTGTTGTTTTTTTTTTGTTTTGTTTTTCCCGCTCTCACCACCACCGCCGCATCACGCCTTCCGTTTTCTTGGTTTCTTTTCTGTTCTTCAACTGCTTCAACATCACCGCGCCCCATTTCCACACCACAGCCATCAGCCTCCAAGACGGGCGGGCGCAGTGTGCCATTTCCGGCGCACAAGCACACCCGTACGGTACTCTCCTCGCCCCCACGCCACCAACAACACAGCGACCACGCGGCTTTCAGGCATGGCACGGCACGGCACCGGCGAAATGCGCCGCCCCCGCCCCTCCGCGCATCCGTCCGTCTCGCCACGTTCACTGACAGCCGCGTCTGCGGCTACACCACGACAACCACAACACAACACCGCTCCCCTCCCTGGCAACTCACATTGTTTTTCTCCTCCTCTTTTGCACAAACCACAACGCCGAGCACAGGCGCAAGCCACCCACACCGCGCCCCTCCCCGTCCCGTCTTTGGCCGCCGCTCCTCGTTTCCTCGTTTGCCCCCTCCCATCTCCCGAAATGCCATGCCAGCAGCGTTACGCATGCCCCTCCCCTGTCCACACAACACTACCGCCTAACGAACAGCCTTCCGGGCCACATGCAGGGCACGCCCACCTCCAAACACTGCCAATTCACGGACGCACGCACGCACGCACGCACGCACGCACGCACACACACACACACACACACACACACACACTCACTTTCTCGACACCTTTCTGTACGGAGGGTGCGTCATCTCGACCGTGACAGAGTGACGGCAACTATCGACGATCCATTTCCCCCCACTGGTAAAACATGTCCACTAACACCTACATACATCATTCAAGTACACAGACAATAGCATACACACAATGGGAGGGCACACGAACATGGACGGCACGGCACTGTCATACACTCTTCCTCAGAACCATATCAACAAACGTTACGTACATCCGGGAAAGCGAAAGCGAACGCGAAAGCGAAAGCAAAAGCAAAGGCAAAGCCCAATGCAGCCGTCAAAGGTAACGTTCACCACGGCAGACACTTGCAGCCGCGCCGCCGTTAAACGCATTTCAGTGCGGCTCCAATACGCCTCCGACACGGGAACGTTCCGTTGCTCTACGAATGCGTTTCTCCCCTTTTTCCCTTCCCCCCCTCCTTGCACTCTTGCCTCATTCCTCACGTTCTGCCCGGACATTCGACCGATCAAAGTCAACCTTTCGTTACCGTTCTCAGCGCGACGGTGTACAACAGTATGACGGGTGTGCCCACGACTTCGGTTCAGTTGCGTGACGCCGGTCTATCGCGCCGATCGACAGTTACTCAGGGGGCGACGGATCGGACCACGTCACCGACACACAAAACACTTTCAAAACAAACAAATACATACCGGATGGACACAGACAAACACGTGTACAGACATTCGCCAAACAAACGACCGCCGCCGCCGTCGTCGCGCTTACTGTATACTGCACTGGACACGCGTGCATCTTGAATGACGACATCGGTGTGCGTGCGTCGTACGCAATCAGTCAGACACGGCTATCAAACATCAGAGTCGAATGGTACATCATCGTGCGTGTCGCCGTACACGTACAGTACAATACAACAACAATGCGTCTTAATGGCACGTTCATTTCAACGTCACTCACACACCTCCACGCTGCAGTTACGTCGCACCATTGTCAAACTCGGCGTACAGCAAAGGGAATAGTGGGCGGCAAAAAAAAAAAAAAAAACCAAACAAAAACATTTCACATTTCACCCTCGCCATGTATGATGTGCAAACAAAACAAACCCGCAAACGGCCGTCGTTACGGTGACACAAAAGTCGCCGATCGCACTGTCCCCCCTCGCAGACGGGTAACACACACACACACACCAACAACACCAATGGGTCAAAAACCACGCCAACGAGGCGTGCCACCATTCCACGCCACGGCGACCAACCTCGTGGCCGTACCCCGCGCAACACGCTTTGACGCGCGCCCCCCCCCCCCACCCACAATCAAAATGCACACATACATCACAGCCGTCCACACAAACAACAACAACAACAATTCCGCCCTTCCCGCAAAAGGCAAGTTGGTGGCCCTGAAAAGGGCCGTTTTGCCGCTCTCGCAACGGACGAGCCTTCTCCATCCTTCCCTTCCTTCCATTCCAGAGCCACCCCCTTACTTGGAGCTCGTGTACTTGGTCACCGCCTTCGTGCCCTCGCTCACGGCGTGCTTGGCCAGCTCGCCAGGCAGCAACAGCCGCACAGCGGTCTGGATCTCGCGGGACGTGATGGTCGAGCGCTTGTTGTAGTGCGCCAGGCGAGAAGCCTCGGCCGCAATGCGCTCGAAAATGTCGTTCACGAAGCTGTTCATGATGCTCATCGCCTTCGACGAGATGCCCGTGTCAGGGTGCACCTGCTTCAGCACCTTGTAGATGTAGATGGCATAGCTCTCCTTCCTCTTGCGCTTCTTCTTCTTGTCGCCCTTCGAAATGTTCTTCTGCGCCTTGCCAGCCTTCTTGGCGGCCTTCCCGCTAGTCTTGGGCGGCATCTCGAACCAACGTACGGCAGCAGCAACACCAGTAGCAAGCGCTCCGCTCTAGTCAGCGTCTCCCCACACAGTGGCACCCGCCGCCAGCCGCCGCCGCACCTTTACCAGCTCGCCCTGTTGCGGCCGCCGACCAATGGGGCGCGCGCGCAACCGGCCGCCGCACCCGAGCCCATAAAGCACCCCCACCCCGGCTGCGCCGGCACGCATTTGTGTGAGGACTTCCTCCGAGCGACAACGATGGCACTTATAAACATACTCCCTGACCGAAAGCAACTCGTTGTAACCGCCATGAAAGACATCTCCAAGACATTTTTCAGACGAGAAATGAATGTATCTCAAGCGTGGAACCGCATTCATTTCAGTATTTCCCACACAGAGAGCAACCGAGACACTGTAGGGGAAGATAACAAACAAACAGAAAAACAGCAAGTTCGCTAGCACCAATAGGATGGGTACTAGAATAGGGTTTGTAAATGCGAATGGCTGCAATACCAAAAAACCACTAATCGAACAATTAATCAAGCAGGAAAAGATCCAACTACTGGGGATGACAGAAACTAGGGTGGGGCAAGCACCAATAAACATACTAGACTATATATGCTATCGCAAAGATGACGTGACCGAAGCGAGACACAGAGGATGGGCACATGGCGGAATAGCGATTGTACACCACAAAAAGTTAGCGACCGCCGAGGTTGAACTGCCAAGATGCTTCGACAAGCACAAAGCAATAGTAATAAAAGTAGCAGCCAAGCCATTTAGAGCAATCCACATCGCAGTTATATATGTCCCTCCTACAGAAGAAATCCCAAAGGATCTACTAAAACACATCTGTAACTTAGGGCCCAGCATAATTCTAGGAGACTTCAACGCAAGATCAATTAACTTTGGAGACAAACGGACAAATAGAAACGGAAGACAACTGGAAGAACTGCTAGAAGAAAATCCACACATTCTGAAAATGCATAACACCAAGCCCACGTTCATAAACCACACAGGAGACTCGACACCAGACCACATACTACACACAACAGACTTAGCTAGGCACATAGGAGACGTAGACATCGGAGACAGCATAGGAAGCGACCACCTCCCACTCCTAACGACCACCACAGCTATAAACCCAGAAAGAATGAAACCGACAACAAAAACATACAAAGACAGAAAAAACATAGACAAAAATAAATACATTACCTACATCAAAGAAAACATAAGGACAACACACGAACAGATCAGAAACCAGGAAGAAATGGAGAAACTGAACGACCACATCAAGACAGTAATCAGTGATGCCATCGAAACCAGCGCCCCAACACGAAGAGTTATAGAAGGAGGCGAAAGGATTCCTGCAAATATACTAGAACTTATAAAACAAAAACGAAAAGTATATACGCAATTCAAAGTAAACCGTGACCCAACAATAAAAAACCAGTGGAACCGACTAAATGATCAAGTTAAATTCTTACTGAGACAACACAGAGCCAGAACCCTCAACAACAAGATTCAGAAACTAGATCCCAAAAACCCAGCAGACTTTTGGAAAAAATTTAAACGCATTACACACGAAAAGCAAAACCAAGACCCACCACTAATAATAAACGGAGATATTATACCATGCGAAGAGAAGAAAGCCAATGAATTTATGAAAGTGCTTAAGGAAATATACACACATCCTCAAGACGAGAGGTTTAACGAAGAAACAGAAAAAACAATAGAAACCGAAACAACAAGAACACTAGAGGAGCCGCAAAACATCGTATATGACAAAGATCAAACAAAACTCATACAAGACATCACATCAAAGGAAATTGAAACAGCAATAGCATGCGGGAAAGTAACAGCACCCGGCGCGGATGGCATCACACGACACCACCTAAGGCTGATACCACAGGAAGTAATCATACCACCACTCAAAAACCTATTCAACGCCGCACTCAAACTGCAGAAAACGCCACAACAGTGGAAAGATGCACAAGTTAAGATGCTGCCGAAGCCCCAAAAACCAAAACATGACCCAAAGTCATACCGACCTATAACATTACTGCCAGTAATAGGCAAAACCTTCGAATCAATACTCACTAATAGAATACAAAAATTTGCAGAAAAACGACAAATTCTACCAAAAGAGCAAAGCGGATTTAGGAAGAATAAAAGTACAATAGACCCAATTTTCCGCCTTATCAGCAATAGCACCGAAGCCATAAATACAGGAAATGTAGTAGCAGCGCTGCTACTCGACATAGAGAGAGCCTTCGATAAAGTATGGCACTTAGGGCTCATACACAAACTAATTAAAAACGACATCCCATTAGAAATAGTAAAACTAATAAAAAACATCATTACAGAAAGGGACATAAAAGTAAAAGTAGGGGACAAACTATCAGAGACGCTCAGACCACTGGCAGGAGTGCCACAAGGGGCAATCATATCGCCACTCTTATATAATATATATACATCAGATATACCAAAGCCAGTTGGACTAAATGAAGAACTTGCCCTATATGCTGATGACACAGCGTTCTGGTGCCACGCCCCAACAACCGAAATGTTATCAAAGAAAACCAGCAGATACATTAAATCATTAGAAGAATGGATGTCTGCATGGAGAATTAGGCCAAACCCGACCAAATCGCAGCTACTAATAATCCACCACAGAAACTTCACACAGCTTAAACAACAAAACCCAGAAGACATTGAAATAACACTCTGGGGACAAAAAGTAGAACCAAAGAAGACAGCCAAATACCTAGGACTAGAGATTGATAACCTACTCAATTGGAAGACCAACACAACACAAAAAATAGGAATAGCCAGCACAAAACTAGCCAAAATCAAACTACTACAACATAGAAACGGAGGTGCAGCAACACCAATAGTGCTACATATATATAAAATGTACATACGACCAATACTAGAGTATGCAGGAATAGCATGGTGCGGAAATGTAACACAATGTAACCGAATTAAATCCACAGATAGAAGAATGCTAAGGACACTAGCAAGAAAACCAAGAGAAAGAACGGCAACACTGCACACAACCCTCGATACAGACTCAATGGAAGAACGATTAATAAAACAGATAGCTACATACGGTGACAATAGACTAATCACGAACGAGACAATAAAAGACATAATCATCAAACCACCATTCCACCTCAATCTACCACGCTACAAGTATCCTTACCCACCACAAATCGCCGCAATAGCAACAGAACAAATTCACCCCGGAAAACACAAGGATTTAGAAACAGTTACAACAGGAAAACAACTCCCAGAGCACCTGCAGTTCCACATCATGCCAGACTAATTAAGAGACAGAAAGAAACAGGAATGACACCC